>NW_022111368.1:25700100-25772229 GCF_000313985.2 Echinops telfairi | reverse complement strand
CCGTCCTCTGTAGTGCAATCTTCTGGTGAGGGGTCAGTGTAGCTGGGATTGGGACCACCCCTCAAACCTCTCAGTTCGCTGCTGCATGCTGCTATGATGCCCTCAAGGCTTGGAGTACCAGGTTGAGTTTTTATTTTTCAATTGTTTTATTGACCAAACCAACCATTTGTAGGATTGATAACAATTCATGGTAATAACGTCTATGTGTTTAAGAGTAAAGCTGTGTTCCTTAGGGGCTAAAAATTTTTTCTTTTAAGTGTTTTAAGTGAAGTTTACACAGCAAGTAGGTTCCAATTTAAAATTTTTCTTACAGATTTGTTGCATTTTTTACAGTGTGTCGGCATTCTTGTTTTTTCATTTTCTTTTGCTCAAATCTCCAGGAGTCTAGCTTGTCTGCCTGTCTTTGCTTTCTCTTTGTGTTATGGTTGGTGTTGACCCTTTGCTCTCAGTTGATTGTTAAAAGAAGCACAGGTGATACTGTTTTTCTTAAGCCATCTTATTTAGCTGAAAAGTGAACTCTATAGTGGTGTCCATTCAAAGATCAATGAGTTTATAAGGGGGAATAGTCTCAGGGAGTTGATAATCCAGCAAGTCTAGCCTTTTTTTTAACTTTAGGAATTTGAATTTTGTTCATTTTTCTCCCATTCATTTTAGGACATCTAGTTGTGTCCCTGGATACAACAATCACTAGTGGTAGCTAGACACCATCTAGTTCTAGTCTCAGGCTAGAGGAGGCCATGTTTTGTAGGCTCTTAGTTCTGTGGTCTAGTATATTCTTTGAATATTTGGTTTCCTTCCATTCTTATGCTCTAGATGAGTAGAGAGTAAATGTATTTTATTTTTTTAACAGTTTTATTGACACTTCATCTGTATATCATGTAATTCAGTAGTTCAGCCGTATCGAGAAGTTGTACATTCATTACCACAGTCAATTTTACAACATTTTCTTCTTCTCTGTATGCATTGTTATTCATGTAATTAAAAGTTGTATTTTATATGATTGCTTGAAAGCTTTTAATACCCCAGAGAGTACCCATTAATGTAAGATGGACAACGTTCTCTTTATAAATTGTTAGTTAACTGAGATTTCCCCTGATATTATGGGTCTAAGCCTTTTAACCTAGTAAGCCAATCCCATGAGCTGTTTAGATATGTCTAGGAAGCTTCCATCTTTATGTGCTTCTTCACATATATGAATATATATGCAGCACACACAAATGTATGTAATTTAAAAACTATTTTGCACACAGAATTTTTGGTTGATGGTTCTTTTCCATTCAGCACTTTGAGTCTGCTACCCTACTGTCTTCTGGCTACCATTTTTTCTATAGGGAAATCCCTTTACATATGACTGATTTTTCTTGTGGCGAGGATTTCACTTTTAACTTTTACTTTTAGCAATTTTTTCACTTTTAACTTTTACTTTTAGCAATTTACCTGTGATGTGCCTGAATGTGAATATCTTGGAATATCCTTAGAGTCAGTTAAGCTTCTTGGATGTATAGATTAATGCTTTTCACCAAGTTTTGGGTGTTTGGGGCCATTATTACCCCAAGGCCAACCAATGATTTAATCATTAGCTGACCAGTACAGTATGGGTAACACCTATGATGGCAGACTTAAAAATAAAAACAATATATATATTTTTAAATAGCAAAAAATTTTGAGAAAATACACTAGTCCTATATGACAGGACAAACACACTCCATGCAGTTTAGTAAACATAAATGTAAGTAAATAAATAACCACCCTACCAACCCTTGTGAGTGGCCAGCCAAATTAAGGTTTTCTAACATACATTAACGAACATGTTATGGATTGAGTTTGATAGTTCCTGGTCAATTGGAAAGGAGGCAAAACTGCATTTGTTTCTAATAATTTAATTTGCTAAATATAACAGATTAGCTCAACAGTTTGGATTTGAAAACCTTATTAAGATCATCATACATGAAGCCATTAGATTTATTTTGTAGTTTAATTGTGTCTGTTCATGTCAGTTGAAAGGAACCCTATTAACGCTGTCAGGTAAGCGTTCGTTTCCTAATTATAAAGTTGGTACATCAAGTTGAACCAGGAACCTCTGTGCTGCTATAACCTTTAACAGGGTTATCATGAGTCTGCATCAACATTATGGTAGTGGAATTGATTGGTTGGTTTAAAAATACAAAGTCTCATCTTTCAGCTTTAGAGCAGCTTGTGGGGTAGTTGTCAAACCACTGACCCAATGTGTACCAACTACACCACTTGAATTCTGAAATGTAAATTGAAGTCAGCAACATTAAAAATAAAAATAGTGTAGTACACTTACAAAAATAATATTAAAATTGGTTAATGAATTGGCAAAATTGTATATGTGTTATTGGTGAAAAAATACAGGAAGCATTGTATTATTTAATTTTAGGTTTAATAAATTCTAGCTGAGAAGACTATAGGATTTGCATGATGGCCAAACATTTGGAATAAATTCCTTTAAAGCCATGGAATGCCTATTATGTAGATACCTACCACGAGTTAGAGGTTGTATTGGATCATATGGCAGATAAACTAAATTCATTTTGTATTCATTATATTTTGTTTTTTACAAAAATTTTGAAAGTTTGAGCTGACACTTTATATAATTCTTATTTATATTTAATGGTGCTACTTGACTCTAAATACCAATCAAGTTTGTCCTTTCCAAAAGGTGCTGTGATAGAAATTAGGTAGTAGGGTTTACGTTGTCAAATTGCTTGTGGTCTGATTTAAAAAATTTGGGATGTGGGTTGCGGCATATGAAAAATGTTTAAAGGACAATAGTGATAATTAAGATTTGACATATTATTTATTTTTCTTAGAAACGGAGACTTGAACACAGTAAAAATGTAAATACAGAAAAGCTGAGAGCCCCTGTTATCTGTGTCCTTGGACATGTGGACACAGGGAAGACAAAAATTCTAGATAAAGTAAGAAATGAATACGCATTGGTATAACTTTAGAAATAAACATGGTATCTTGTTTTTTTAAAGCTAAGAAAAAATCCTAGCACCTATGAGCATTGCTGTTTAAAATAACTTTTAATTTCTAATTTCTTAGTATTTTTGCATTGAACTTTTTTCCATTTCGAGTTACAAAGCGGAATGTCTTGTCTTCTCACAGCTCCGGCACACTCATGTCCAAGATGGTGAAGCAGGAGGCATCACACAACAAATTGGGGCTACTAATGTTCCCCTGGAAGCAATTAATGAACAGACTAAGATGATTAAAAGTGTAAGTGCTCTGTTTCCCACATGGGTGTGTTAATCTCTAGTAAAAATTGGGAGAAATCATTTCAAATATAGAAAAAAGGACAGAGAATAATATAACCGATCCATGTGCTCTCTATGCAGAAATATATGTGTGTAATATAAATAATATATGTAAAATTTCCCCTTATTTGCTTTAGTTCTTTCTTTTAAGAAATAAAACATTGGATAGGGAAGGAGTCCTTACATTCCATTTCCCCCCTCTTTTCCAGAGGCAACCATTACTCAAAAGGTGGAGAGTAATGTTTTCATAATTTTACAATATATTTCCATGCTTAAAAGTTATATTTCTTCCTTCAGTCTTTTTAACAAATTGATCATATTTTCTTTATGTCTCTTATTTGCTAAGTATTCAATTGATTGATATTAATATCACATCATAAGGAAAAATCACCTAAGATAAATGTAAAGCTAAATGAACCCTTTTAAGTGCTCCCTTACCAGAAGATAGAACCCTGTCAGATCTTCTGAAGCCCTTTCCTAATCCAAACCCTCTTCTTCCACCCAGGTCTAACTTTCAAGGTAATCTCTCTCTCAGTATTTTGGCATTTCAAAATCATGGTATTCTGTCATCCAGCTTTCCTTACTGGATTACTTCCATCGAGACACTTGACTTCACCTATATGTCAGTGAAAGTTTAAATATAGGAAAAGCAGATTCTTCCCCTTATTTTCAGCTTTTAAAATGAAAACGACAAATTTGGGTTTTGTTTTTGTTATTATAAGCTAATAGATGGAAAATTTCAATTGCTTGTCAATCCATTTCACTTGTTATCAATGCAGTGGTAATCCAGTTTTGACTCGGTATTTTTTATGTAATTTTCGTAATCTTAATTGTAATTTGATTTGATTTCATCCATGAGTCTGGTTGTAGCAAGATGATTGAGGCTTATCTTACATCCTGCCCAGGGTCTGGAATGACCAATTCTTTAAGCGATGCTGTTTGATTTTATAGTAAATGGTTCTCAGGTCTACAGTCTAGATACTAGGAAGTGGCCAGAGCTAGGAAATTAGAAGGTAAGTGTATGTGTTTGTATTTAGGACTTCAGAGTGTTTGCTTCACTACTGCTAACTTCAGACTCTTGAGTCTGAAGGACAGTGGGGGATGTTAGAGTTAGAATATCACGTAAATACTCATTTGCTTTATCCTGTATCAAACAAACGTTCTCAATGTAGCATTGAGATTCTCCCCTGCGTGGTGGCGGAAGCCATTTTAAGTGTTTTGTGTGTGCGCTTCCTCTTCTTTCTCTCTCTCGGCTTTGGTTCATTTTCTTCTGACAGGTGCACACCTTCTGCACTGTCAGAGTGCGTTGATTTGGACCTACTTGGGAGACATATAGCACAGCAAAGTTAGTTATAAAAAAATTATGAGAAGATTTCAGTAGTGGAGAATTGGTTAAGAAGGGAGGAAAAGAGAACATTAAAAGTAACCTTTGAACGGAAGGAAGGGTATCCCCCAAAATGAACAAAGTGGAGAAGGGAGAATGCTCTCCAAGGTTGGAATTCTGATCTCATTTGAGGGATGTGGTCAAAACTGATGTGATATTAGCAAAGTATTCTAGGTTGTCCTGGGCCATAGCTGGTCTTCAGTCAGACAGAGAACCAACCATCTGCTGTGGTATTGACAAAATTGGCAAGAACTGCTTGGAGCTTGTTGACTTGCTTCTGGAAAACCATTTGGAGTACCTGCTGCATTCCTGGGAAGCTGTGGGGGGCTGGGAAGGGCTGTTGTTTACTGGGAAGCTGTTGTTTAAAAATCATGTGAGCTTGATAACCACAGAACTTGTTGGTAGCTGTACCTTGAATTTGAACTCAAAGGTGCTGCTGATAGCCCCTCTGTGTGGGTGGGGGGATGTTTAAGTTCTTAACTGCTAAACTCTAAAGTTAGCATTTCAAACCCACCATCCACTCAAGCCACCAACTGCTTTGTGGCAAACAGACGTGACTGCCTCTGGAAGGATTCCAGCCTTAGGAACCCTGTGAGGCAGTTCCACTCCGTCCTGTAAGTGCCCGGTGATTTGGAATTGAGTCAATAACAATGAGGTTTTTTGTTTGTTTGTTATTTTGGTTTAAAGCAGAACAGCTTCCAGTTCAAAGCACTTCATGGGAAGTGTTGCTTATTGCTGGTGTGTGTTAGGATGGTGTTCTTTCATCATACTTACTCAAGCTATAGGCTGAGCAAGTAATCTGAGATGGTGGACTATAATAATGAACATGGTTTGAGAATTGAAGATTCCTCATTAAGGGCTTACAATATTCATATGACAACTTTGCTTGATGAAATGAAAACAAAAAGGACTTGAAGCACCGACTGGAGAAAGCCATAGACTACAACTTTCAATATCGATTACAGTTCAACACCCAGAAAGCCAGACTCCGCACGACTATACCAATAACTAATAGGATGAATGGAGGAGACCGTGAAATCACCAAGGATTTCATTTTCCTTGGATCCATAATCAATATGCATGGATGCACAAGTCAAGAAATAATATATTGCATTGGGAAAATCTGCTGCAAATGACCTCTTTATAATGTTAAAAAGCAAAGATGCCACTTTAGGACTAAGATAGGCCTGTCTCCAGCCAAGATATTTTCAGTCCCTTCATGCATGTGAAAAAGCTAAACAGGGACTAAAGACTGAAGAATGGACACCTCTGAATTGTGGTGTTGAACACTGGAAGTCCCAGACACTGCCAGCAGAACTAACCGCGAGTTTGGCAAGACTGTCTCACGTACTGTGGGCATGTAACCAGGAGAGACCAGTCCCTGGAAAAAGGGCATTTTGCTTGGTAAAAGTAGAGGGTCAGTGAGATGGATACACAAAATGGCTCAAACATAATTTTGAGGATGGGGCAAGACTGGGCAGTATGTCATTCTGTTGTGTAAGTTTTATTTTGCCCCTACAGGAGGCAAAAATGTAATTTGTAGCTGACGTATCAGGGAACTGATTGCTGACACTCAGAAAACGGAATTTTATGTGTTAGTCTTTACCCTTATTTCTTATTTAGCCTTAATTTTGCATGTAAAATTAACTTGTGGACTTTTATTCCCAGTTTTTGTTTTGCTCAAGTTTTTTATTTTTAAGCATTTGATTGTGCTGGGCATTGGGCTGCTAACCTCAGGTTTAGTAGTTCAAAACCCCTAGCTGCTCTGCAGGAGAAAAATGAAGCTGTATAGCTTCAGTAACTTAAAGGGATAGTTCTATTCTGTATAGGGTTGCTGTGACTTAATGACAGTGGTTTGGTTTTTGATTGTTGATGTTCTTTTTGTCATTTTTTAGCTCATTTTTCAGTTGATTCCTTATGAAGAAATCATGGAGTTAATATTTGAATTTGAATATTGAGTTATTTCAATGGCTTTTACGCTGGAATGACAGTTGGCAATGTATAAAGTAATTTGGTCACATTTCCCTTCCTTAAATATCTTAAATGTTATTCTAATTACTTCTGGCATATAATATTGTAATTGAGTTTGATGACAAGTTGAAATCATTTGATCATTTTGCATCTTGGTTTTGCTTGTTCTGAGTGAATTGTCTAGTTATGTGGGGTTCTATTTCAACATGAAGTTTTATGTCTTTATTTCAGTACTATTTTCTTGAATTAGAGCTTTTAGAAATTGTTGTTTCCTTGTTAGTTTTCAGGAATTTTAATTATCCATTGTACAGGAGTCATTCTCAAAGCCTTTTGATCTTTTTATTAAAACTTTCCTCACCATCTTCTCTTTTCCTTAAAACATAATCCATGCTTACTCACACTGGTGTTGGTTTTATTTTTAATATTCATCATCTCTTCCAATTAAAAAGCATAATTCTTTGCTATCATGTCTTCAGATTTTCTCTTTTTCATTTTGGGTTTTAAAATTTTTTTAGAACACACCTTATTCTCCCCCTGGTTTTAAGACCTTCCTTTAGTAATAGGCATTTATTTCTGGTTAAGAGGAAGGTCTTAGGAATACTAAGCCTTCTATTATGTCTGACTCTGTTCTTAAGGATTATTTCTCTATGGTTTGTAAGCTTTATTAACATCTGCACATGAATCATTTGTTGTTGGGTGTTGGTGCCATGCGCAGTATGTTCTGGAGATTTCTTTAGGAGGCCTTTTCCTACCCCCACCCCCCCCTCTTTTGGCCGTTGTTTTGTTCTGTGTATCATCGGTCTAGTACTGGTTTCTCATTTCTTGGCCTGAGAGTTATGTGCTCTTATCTATAGATATCTGTAGCTAACCGTAGGTATAGTTCAACACATTCTTAGCGCTAGGGCTTTTAAACAAGAGACCTAACTAACTCTCTTCCTAAACCTAAATATTTAACTGTAATGCTCAGCAAGAATTGACATACAAATTTGGAACATTTACATATGATTCATTTTAACTAATTTCAGTGGATACAAATAACCAAAATCACTTGAAGATCAGTAAAAGGATAGATAGTATAAATGTTTGTTATTGTTTGCTTTTGTTGTATGTAACCTGTCATTTTTATTTTTTCAGAGCCAAAGTGAGATCTGTTGTAATGTTTGCATTCACTTATGTACTTGTGTCCAGAAAATCAAGAGTTTCTATCATTGAATAAAATGAGTATGAATTTGTTATTTAAAATTTCAGATCAATGTGGTATATTTTAAAATCTATATACTTTGGAATATTCCTGAGAGTTTAGAATTTAAGCAGATGAATTTTACAGATATTTAGGAGCTCCTCTTATGTTGCAGCTTCTCATTTATCTTTTCTCTCAGATGACTTCTACTGTTTAATATTGCTTACTAACCTCTAAGAACTCAGACCACATGTTAGGACCATAATAATAATAGTAAAATAATAATAATCATGCAACCCCACTGTCAGCATTTTTGACGTTAATAAAAATATAATGGTTATACTTTGTGGTTGTCTTTACTGTTTTAAAGAAAGACATCTGCAGAAAAGAATGGTGATATTTTTCCATATTGCGTGACACTTAATTGTTTTCTAAAGAAGCTTCCATTGTTCTAGATTTCTTAAGCTCTACTCTTTCATCCCATATCTTTCTAGTTTGATAGAGAGAACGTACGGATTCCAGGAATGCTAATTATTGATACTCCTGGGCACGAGTCTTTCAGGTAAGAACAATGTGAACCTTTTTCATCAAGCAAACGTCTTCAAACTATTAGGTCCTTTAAAAGTTCAATGGGTGAAGAAATCTGTTCAATCACTTACCTTTGGGCAATAATTGAGATCTTTGGTTACTGTAACTGCCCTTCCTCATTGATTTGTTTTTTTAGCCCTGTTTTATTTGGATATTTGTTTTTTTATAGAGGGAATCTTTGCTACTTTGAAAGAGCAGTTCCTTGGTGTGGGGTGCCTAGCAAATCCCAGTACACACTTGGTGTCTCTCTCCTGAAACCTATGAGGGGTGGAATACTATACATTTGTGTCCTGGCCGTATTCCTTAGCACACAAACTTTGGTCAGTGAAAGTGGCATAAATAAGGGAGTAACTTCTGGAACACACTCATCCTGGCTCAAGTCTGTCAGATAAGCACTTGTCAAGTTAAGGGCTAATGGCACTTTAACAGTTTAATATGTGTACTCTCTTTTATTTATTTGCTTAGGATATGAAAATTCAAAAATTGTTTAAAATGTCAAGGCTTTTCTATTTAAATGTTTTCTTCATTTTTTCAACAGTAATCTGAGGAACAGAGGAAGCTCTCTTTGTGATATTGCCATTCTAGTTGTTGATATTATGCATGGTTTGGAGCCTCAAACAATCGAATCGATCAATCTTTTGAAATCTAAGAAATGTCCCTTCATTGTTGCACTCAATAAGGTAAGCTCTTCTGAGACATTTAAAATAACACATACTTTTTAATTATCTGTAACTTTTGAAAATATTGAGTATTATACTAAGCAGTGTGCTTTGACAAATTTATAGACATGTAGGCACCATCATTCAGATTATATAGCATTTCCATATTCCCAGAAAGCTTTTCATACAGTCTGCACCCCCTCCCCTCCGTCCCACCTCCAGCTCCAGGCAAACACTGCTCTTTGTCACTAGAGGAATTGCTCTGTTTTGTAATTTCGTCTGAATGGAATCACAGCATGCAATCCTTTATCTTCTTTTGTTATACATGTGGTTATGGACGTACATATTCTTTCTATCTATATCATCTATCTATCTATCTATCTATCTTAGGTGTCTGTTTTTAAAATCACTTTATTGGGGGCTCTTACAGCTCTTTTAACAATCCATACATCCATTGTATCAAGCACATTTGTACATATGTTGCCATCATCATTTTCAAGACATTTTCTTTCTACCTGAGCCCTTGGTATCAGCTCCTCCCCTTGTAAACCTCTGATGTTTTAAAATTATTATTTTCTTACGCTGTCTGCTGTGTCCCTTCACTCACGTTTCCTTTGTTTATCTCCTGGGCTGGGGGTGGGGCAGTTGTACGCCGATCATTGCGATCACTTCCCCTTTTCTACCCCCATTACGTATCTTTTTTATTGTTAAATGATGATGCTCCATTATACGGATTGTACCACACTTTGTTTATCCACATTCTCTACTGAAAGATTCTTATATCGGTCCAGTTTTAGGCTCTTTGTGAATAAAGCAGCTGTGAACATTTCTGTACAAATTTTTTGGTTTTGTGAGTTTTTTCCCTCACTTAGAATTGTGGGGATATAAAGTGTGTGTCCAGTTTTAGGAGAAACTGCCAACATTTTTTCATAGATGGGCTACCATATACCATTTGATAGTCTTCCTAGTGATGTATAAGCATTCAGTTGGTTTACACCTTTGTCAACACTGCCCTACCTGTAACCACTTTAATGTATTGCGATTTTCGTTTGCATGTCCCTGATGACAAATGCGTTGAGCAGTTTTTCATGTACTCATTAGCCATCTTCATCTCTTTTGAAGTACCTGTTCAAAATCCTTTGTTCACTTTTTAAAAAAAATTGGAGTTAGTTGTCTTATGAAATTAGATTCTTTATATATTATTGTTTAAATCCTTTATCAGTAATATGTATTGAAGGTATTTTCTCATAGTCTAGGACTTGCTCCCACCATTCCATACCTGCCCCCATAATGATGTTTTTTGAAGAACAAAAATTTCTAATTTGAGCAAACTCAAATTTATGAGGCGCTTTTTACTTTTTTTTTTTCTGTATGTGTCCTTGTGTATGTATGTTTTTTATGAAGACAGTGTTTTTCTACCTTAACTTTCTGGGGAAAAAATTCTATCATTCTTAAGAGATTTAATCAATGCATTTAGACCTAGGAATTTTTATTTAAGGCTGCAGGTCCACTTTTTGCCAATATGGCTTATCTTGGAATCTTTGTAAAAAATTGCTATTTTGTGCAGTTCAATGAGATGTTGGTTCAACAAATTGAATAAATAGTACTTTTTGATATTAATATGTATTAACATGATTTTATACATATGTATATATGATTTTATACATTAGAGATTTGAGGGGCGCTCTTAATCACAAATTCCTGGGTTTTGTGAGTGCTTTAGAGATGATTTTTACAAAGAAACCTTTTCAGATTGATAGGTTGTATGATTGGAAAAAGAGCCCTGATTCTGATGTGGCTGCTACTTTGAAGAAGCAGAAAAAAAATACAAAAGATGAATTTGAGGAGCGAGCAAAAGCTATTATTGTGGAATTTGCACAGCAGGTAAGAATTCTTTCTCTTCTCTATAAAGAACCTGTATCACAGAAGCATTTCTTTTGTTACGTTATCATAATGAAATTAGCACTTCAAACAGTACTGGTTCTGCTCCTACTAACCGCAGTTCTGCAGTCGTTTCTTCCTTTTCCCCAACTTCCTCTTCCTTTTTAATGTCAGAGTGCTGATCTTCCACAGATCTCCCTTGGCTTTCTAAAAGCTTTAGTTAAAAAAAAATCAAGTTGGCTTGGAAAAAATTTTTAATATAATTATAGCTACATGACATGAGAAGATTTGAAAAAGTTCATGGTAAAATTCCACTATTGTTTAGCTACATGTTTCCACATACTTAAAATAGTTTTATTGGCATATAATTTACATACCATATTTTAAATATATTAACATTTATGCAGTCATCACCATAGTGAATTTTAGCGCATTTTGTTCATTTTTTATCCATTATAACTATCCATTTCCCACCTGACTTTGCCTGCCATAACCCTAAGAAATTATTAATCTAATTATTGTTCATGGATTTACTTTATCCTGGATTTCATATAAAGAAAATCAAACACTTTCCTCCCTCCAAAAAACCCCCAACAAAATGAAACCCAGAGAAGCCTCAATCTAAAAGCTGAAAATAATAAAGACCATGACAAGTTAGAAATGGGTCAAAAGGAAAAGAAATGATAAGATATTAAATTCTTAACCTAACTACATCTACAGTGATCAGTTTTCCAGTGCATTCTGAGAACAAGACTTAACACATCCCTTGTTAATGCACTTAGGAAGTTCAGTAGAGGCGCAATCCACTTGAGGAGTCTGCAAATAGATTTTGGGCTTTTGCTGTCATCTCTAGCCTTCTACAAACCCGGTGCTTAGAATGTAAGCTCTAATCCAATCCTCTCCCCATCTCAATCATGGATTTTATTATTAATAATCCTTTGATCATAACAACTTGTGTTTCTTCCGTATAGACTTAGCTGACACCTTACTTGTTGGCTGCTATTTGTAAGACAAGGCTAGGCTTTCTACTGCCATAAACAGTTACAGTCTCAAAAACCCACAGGGGGCCTACTGGAGTCAGCATTGAGTCAATGGCATGGAGTCTGGTTTCATTTCTTTAAGACCCAGGTGCATTTTTCTTTTCGATAGCCAGGCACCATCTGATTTCTTCTTCATACTTTGTGATAAAGGCAAGTCTCCAACAAGACCACATCGTAAGAACTAATTGTTCTTAGATTAGGGCTTGCAATTAAGTGTGAGCTCAATATTCATTTTTGTATCTAAGGTTTATATTAATCCATGGTTACTTTAGAGGCAGCATTATCAGTTTCTTGAGAAATGTAAATATGTCTGCACGAGACATTTGTTAATTCAAATAACATCATTAATCTAGCCAAAGGTACATAATTTTTAATGATACTGGGAAAAGGGAGAAAAAAACATGCACACGTACAATGGGTAACCAAAAAACCTGGAATCTCACCCCCTCCCCCAAAAAAGCTGTGTATTTAATTTTTTTTTAAAGCCAACCTTATCACCTTCAAAGTATACTTTATTACACTTAATACATTTGTCAAATCTGGATTCCATTTTGGAAACATGTTTCAAATTCATCTGTTTGGGTGGCTGACAGCACCTCCCTCATTTTTTTCTTCACCTCTTGTACGTACTCAAATTGCTCTCCTTCATGTCCCTCTTCTTTCGTGGAAACAAAAGTCACATACAGCAGCAAGGTCAGGCTAGTGAGGTGTGTGGGGAAAGAGAGGCATGCTTGGGTTTCTTTTGCCCAAAATCAGCACACTGAGATGGCTGTGTGACAAAACCAGTTACCCGTCTGCCACGAATCAGCCCTTTTTTGTCACACAGTTTTAGACTAAAATACATGGAATACACAGTTTAAAAACTTAAGTAACTGAACAGTTTAAGAAATTAATTGTATTTTCTTAATTAGTGTCCACCATTTTACCTTTCTAGCTTCTAATATTTATTGCATTGGCTACATAGAAACTCACAGACAAAATTTATGATTAAAGAGTTGACGGAAGTTAACTAATTGTAATGCCAGTGCAAAAAGCCCAGAATAGTTGTTTCCTGGGACACTTATACCAAGTTTCAGGTTTGCCAGTAAATACCCCATGTGGCTTTCCACTGTGCTGTAAACCCCAACCAGAAGACATTCGGCCCAAATTCCATGTGCCAGCAAAACTAGCTCCCTGAACTACACGCCCAGAGGCACCCACCCCAGTGCGTCTCAGCTCAAAGGCACCCCGCACCACCTCCATGGGGCAGCAAGTCCAACATCTGCAAGTAAGTGCGCCAAGGCACCCACAAGCCACAGAAGATAACACACATATCCTCCCCTTCCTGTTGTATTTTTGATGTTATCACACAGAAGGGACTGTTCATCAGAGTGGAGGAATACCAGTTTAGGCCTTCTATAAAAGTTGTCATAAATGTTTGAGCCCATTAGGGGAGTACTCATCTTAACTTGCTCCTTGGGTTGGGAAGTCTATTACTCTCTACCATGCTCTGGTTCCTGGTTATGCTGCTGCTGCTGCTGCTGCTTTGGTCGTGTAACTGTCATCTGGGTCCAGGAGGTCCACCGTGCAGGGATCTCTGATCCAGAGACACATTGCAATTCTGGCTCTTGCTAGTAGTGTGATCCCTCTTCCTGTTTCTCAGAGGGTTCATTTTATACGCAACAGGATGCTACTCCAGGGAATCCTGTCGGAAATTACTCACAGGTGAATCCGATCAGTTTCTTCCCCCCTTTTTTACCGGATCCATGCAGGGAAAGGTCATTTGTTTGGGGTTAGAGACTTTGGCTAGAAGAGTCACATTAAATCACTGCCCCTTCAACGAGTTGGAGTCAAGGCAACAATTTCAATAACACATGAAGACAAAACTGTGCTGCAGGATTTTTCCACAAGCTTTTGAAGTTCCCTCATGTACCATAAGTTGTGAGTGTTTAGAGGTGTGTTAGAATGAGTAACATTTAGCTTCAAATAATCATTCCTATTCTGGTTGGCATTTTAAGTATTTTGCTTTTTATGTGTCTAGGGTTTGAATGCTGCTCTATTTTATGAGAATAAAGATCCCCGCACATTTGTATCCTTGGTACCTACCTCTGCACATACTGGTGATGGCATGGGAAGTCTGATACACCTTCTGGTCGAATTAACCCAGACAATGCTGAGCAAGAGACTTGCACACTGTGAGGAGCTGAGAGCGCAGGTGATGGAGGTAAGGCCTGTTTATAGTTTACTGCTTTTTTTGTGTGTGTCTCAATTTGCAGTCTTTTGGTGTAGGGATTTTTTGCTACCATTTTTTAACTTAATGAACTTGGTCCATTTTAACATATATTTTACTGCCTTTGCAATAAATTTTCTCAGGTTAAAGCACTCCCAGGAATGGGTACAACTATAGATGTGATACTCATCAATGGACGACTGAAGGAAGGGGAAACAATCATTGTTCCTGGAGTAGAAGGGCCCATTGTAACGCAGATTCGAGGCCTCCTCTTACCTCCTCCTATGAAGGAATTACGAGTGAAGGTAAGTCAAAGTGGGCTGCATTTACGCAGGGGCCGTGAAAAGTGTGTAGTAGTCTTCATGGTCCTGAGGCCACTTCTGCACTGTGACAGCTGTTTGACACAACCTAGCACACATATCCTCCCCTCCCTCTTTCATTGTTGATGCTATCATACAACAAAAGGGATTGTTCGTCAGAGTGGAGTACCGCCAGGTTAGGCCTTCCATAAAAATTGTCATAAATTGTTTGGGCCCATTACTAACCAATTTTTCATTAACTTTTGTTGTTGTGGCTGTGGAGTAAAGTATTCGTAATGCAAAATACACAAAACACAGAAGAGAATGTAAATTATTAGAAAGCAAAAAGCCAGACCAACAATCTGAATAGTGTCATCTCAGATGGCCTCTTCCTGATCATTGTTTCTTCCCACTCCCTCAGAGTGAACGCTTCCAAGAATTTATTAACAACCTTGCTTTTTTTTTTTTTAAATGCTTCTAAAAAATTTGGGGTCTTGCTAATGTTTGGACTTGATACAGATATAAAATGGGAGTCAGTCTCGTGTATTTCTTTGTATCTGGCTTTTTTCAGTCAAATAATTTTAAGGTATATCCATGTCCATATTCCATATAGGTATAGTTTGCTCATTTTTGTTTAGTATTCCTTTTGTCAGTGGAAAATATAGACTTAAGTTTTTGATGGACATTTGTATATCACAGCGGTTGCCTAATACATCTTGCATATCATATATTTACATTAAGATTAATAACAGTAGCAAAATTTTAGCCATGAAGAAGCAACAAAAGGAAATTTATGGTTGGGAGTCACCCCGATATGAGGGAACTGTATTAAACGGTCACAGCTTAGGAAGGTTGAGAACCACTGCTGTATCACATCCTACCAAGGAATTGTGGAGTCATTACTTTAGGTGTACATGAATTCTACTAAAGAAGGCCACACTAGATGATTTTCTAAATAATTTCTCACAGTGAATATAACAATTTCTACTCATCCACCCTGTTTTAGAATTTCCATTGTGTTTCCTCTTAACCAGCTTTTTTTTTTTTGATACGTAAATGACTTTGGCTTTATTTTTACTGTGATAATGATACACATAGCAAAACATTTTCCATTTCAACTTTTTTTTTTTTAAACATTTTGTTAGGGGCTCATACAACTGTTATCGCAATCCATACACACATCAATTGTGTAAAGCGCATTTGTACATCGTTTCTCAAAACATTTTCTCTCCACTTAAACCCCCGACATTAGGTCCTCATTTTTCCCCTCCCTCCCCGCTCCCCCCTCCCTCATGAGCCCTTGATAGTTTGTAAATGGGTATTTTGTCATATCTTGCCCTGTCTGACGTCTCCCTTCACCCACTTTTCGGTTGTCTGTCCCCCAGGGAGAAGGTCACACACAGTTCCATGTAATTGTTAACCAGCTTTTTGATATTGTTTTCAGATTATAAAGCCTTTCCCGTTCAGGTGGATATAGAGCTCAATGCCATTCCATTTTGCATTTCCTTGTTTGTTAATTTGCTTGGGTGACTGTGTTGTGTATTTATTATTGTTTATATTTTTCCATTTATGAAATGCCCATTTTTCTCTGCATTCTCTTACAGATTTATACGAGTTCTTTGTATTTTTAGGGTACTAGGGTATCAGTTGACTTTATCCATTTTTTGTTTTGTGGTTCTGGCTTTTGTGTCTAGTGTAAGAAACGTTTTCCGACTCTAAGGTCATGAAGGTCTTGCGTACAGCTGTCCGCTTTTCCAGTACATGCTGCTGTTTCTCTCCCTGTAGAACCAATATGAGAAACATAAAGAAGTAGAAGCGGCTCAGGGGGTAAAGATTCTTGGGAAAGACCTTGAGAAAGCACTAGCTGGCTTACCTCTCCTGGTGGCTCATAAAGAAGATGAAATCGCAGTTCTTAAAGTAAGTCACTAATTAATCTTTTTCTTTCAAAAATTATTTGACTTGTGCTGATTATCAGCGGTGTACGCATGAGTAATGACAGGTAACGGGTTGTCTGATTGCCTTTCAGCAAGCAGTTGATGCTTCTCAATTATTTGCTTACTGTAATCACAATAATGGCTTTCCTGCCATGAAACTGATTCTGGCTCCTAGCGACCTTCTAGGACAGAGCAGAGGTCTAAACTGTTGTCAAAGTTCTAAATCTGTAAGAAAGCGGGGACTGCCTTATCTTCCTCCTGAAGAGCGGTTGAGGTTCAAACTGCTGCTTAATCCACTGCTCCCCAAAGGCTTCTTTCTTATCATTAGCTTCTCAGTCCATTCCGACGTATAGCAACCCCATGGGACAGTACAACTGCTCGTGTATCCCAGGCCGCACCTCTCTGGGAGCAGGAAGCCTCATCTTTCTCTCTTAGCTCCTCAACACTGAGCCTGCTCTACCACCAGTGCTCCTTAAACTTGGCACACCTATTTATCATCTGAACTTAGTATTCCTAGAATTTAAAAATTTTTACTTTATTCAAATGAAACAAAAGCTAGACATTATTCACGTTTTATTTTACATACAGTAAGAAGTAGACAGGATGAAAGAAAATCTCCTGTTTATGGTCATTCGGCCTACGTGAATCCAGGGAAGTGTCATCCAGCAAACGTTGGCTCATCACGAGCTTTTCAACTGGTAATAGCAAGAGGGCTTTCCCAATGTTCCGGGACCATAGTTACCTGTTTGTCTTAAATAATATTTTATTGTGTTTTTTAGTGAAAGTGTACACAGCAATTCAGGCTATCATTTAACAATTGCTACACAAATTGTTCAGTGACATTGATTATATTTTTCACAAAGTAATAAATTGTACTCATTATTTCTGTTCTGGTTTGTCAGTTTTTTATTAATGTAGTTTCCATGTCCGCTTACTGTCTCATGTTAGCCCTGGAGAAGCGGTTCTCAACCTGTGAGTGGCGCCCCTTTGGGGGTTGAACGACCCTTTCACAGGGGTTGCCCGATTCATCACAGTAGCAAAATTATGAAATAGCAGTGAAAAAAATTTTATGGTTGAGGGTCACCACAACATGAGGAAGTGTATTAAAGGGTCGCGGCATTAGGAAGGTTGAGAATCACTGCCATAGAGCATTTGTTGACCATATGATGACTTTGTTCAGTAGCACATATTCACTAATGGTACTCATTATTTTGTGAGCCTCTAGTTAGCTAATAGGTAACCTCAGGATAGTCTCAGTTCAAAATTCAGAGGTCACCTCATGCAGTAAGGAGACCTATATATAGTCTCAACCAGTCCCATGAGTCTGGACTTCTTAACCATTTGAATTCTATTCCATGTTTTTCTTCTGTTCTGAGTGCCATCTGTTATGACCCTGATCAGAATGGTCGTGTTAATAGTGGGGCATAGCCTAGTTCTTCTCAACCCAACGTAGTTGTAGGCTATTATTGAACTTTTGGTTTCCTTCTTGCCGTTTGCCTTTGGATAATTAGAGACCAATAGGTGGCCTCTTGAAAGCTTTTACGGCCCCAAATAGGACTCACCAAAGTAGAATGTAGAACACAAGCAGTGTAAAATTACTTATTATTTTTTTAATCATTGTATTGGGGTCTCGTTGAACTCTTATCACAATCCATGCACACATCCATTGTGTCAAGCACATTTGTACATTGTTGCCATCATCATTCTCAAAACATTTGCTTTCTGCTTGAGCCCTTGGCATCCCCCTCCCTCCTCGCTCCCCCTTGTCATTATTTTGTCATATCTTACACTGTCCAACATCTCCCTTCACCCACTTTTCTGTTGTCCATTCCCCAGGGAGGTGGTTATATGTCGATCCTTGTAATCGGTCCCCCCTTTTCCACACCACCCACCCTCCTGGTATCGCCAGTCTCAGCACTGGTCCTGAAGGGATCATCTGTCCTGGATTCCCTGTGTTTACATTTCCTATCTGTACAAATGTATATCCTCTGGTCTAGCCAGATTGGTAAGGTAGAATTGGGATCATGATAGTGGGGTGAGGAGGAAGCATTTAGGAAGTAGAGGAAAGTTGTATGTTTCATGTACCCTGACGGGCTTGTCTCCTCTCCTCTTCTGTAAGGGTATGTCCAGTTATCTACAGATAGGTCTTGGGTCCCCAATCTGCCCTCCCTCTCATTCACAATGAGTTCAGTTTTTGTTATTTGATACCTGATACCTGATCCCTTCGACTCCTCGTGATCACACAGGCTGGTGTGCTTCTTCTATGTGGGCTTTGTTGCTTCTGAGCTAGATGGCCGCTTGTTTACCTTCAAGCCTTTAAGACCCCAGATGTTATATCTTTTGATAACCGGGCATCATCAGCTTTCTTCACCACATTTGCTTAGGCACCCATTTGTCTTCAGCAATCGTATAGGGAAGGTGAGCACACAATGATACGATTTTTTGGTCTTTGATGCCTGATCCCTTCCGCACCTCATGATCACACAGACTGCTGTGCTTCTTCCATGTGGGCTTTGTTACTTCTGAGCTGGATGGCCACTTGTTTACCTTCAAGTCTTTAAGACCCTAGACGTTATATCTTTTGATAGCTGGGCTCCATCAGCTTTGTTCAGCACATTTGCTTATGCACCCGCTTTGTCTTCAGCAATTGTGTTGGGAAGGTGAGCATCATGGAATGCCATTTTAATAGAACAAAGTATTCTTGCATTGAGGGAGTACTTGAGTGGAGGCCCAATGTTCATCTGTTACCTTAATACTAAACCTATACATATATGCTGTAAAATTATTTTACAACACGGCCAGCTTGTCCCACAAATAGATGGTCCCAAGTCATGTGACCCAGAGAACCTACCCTGTGAGGTGTTCCATTGTATAAAGTTGCCATGATCGTGCCCTACCACCACCATTACTTTGTAGGCAGCTTCAAGTCACTGCTATGAGAAGTCATTGCTTCAGCAGAGGTGCTGTGACTTAGCTAATGGTTAGCTTTGGCATGGATTCCCATGTCTGGAAGGGGCACCAGCATGCTTGTTTTACTTATTTCTTCCCCACCTGATCTGAGATGAGAGTATTCTGGGGGCAAAATAGTCTCTACCAGGTTCCTGGGAACTGCTCTCATTCATGTGGTACTTTACTTTGTAAGAGAGGATTCCTAACTGTCCTTTCACCTTTTCCTCCACCACATCCACCAGAGTTGCCAAGGTGCAGAGAATAAGCATTTAAATGAATAAGCTTGAGAGACAGAAGTGGGATCCAGCTGGCATCTGGCCCCCAAATGATCTCCTTTATTTTACTGAAGTTTCTATTGTGTTGCTCTCTCTAAGCCTATTTTCACATTTCTAGGGATAAATACTAATCTAAAAGTGTTTTAATTTTTAATGTGTTAAATATAAAGATGTAATATAAATTTACATGCTTGTCGCATTCATTTTTCTTCAAGGACGAGTTGATCCATGAGTTAAAGCAGACACTAAATGCCATTAAATTAGAAGAAAAGGGAGTCTACGTGCAGGCGTCTACTCTGGGCTCCTTGGAAGCTCTACTTGAATTTCTGAAGTCATCAGAAGTACCTGTGAGTAATTGGGCAGACTTTGCCGAGGTGCGGTGGTAGTGGGTTTTATGGTGTTCTGATACATACAAGTTAACTCCGAAACCCCCTTTTTTGTGTGCAGTATGCAGGAATTAACATTGGCCCAGTCCATAAAAAAGATGTGATGAAAGCTTCAGTGATGTTGGAACATGATCCTCAGTAAGAAATTTCCCTTATTCCACAAAATTTTAATATCGGTTACCTGTGTTCTTAGAATTATCCTTTACAGCCTATTTTGCCTTTCATTTGTTTTAACCTCTTAGGTATGCAGTCATTTTGGCCTTTGATGTGAGAATTGAACGGGATGCGCAAGAAATGGCTGATAGTTTAGGAGTTAGAATTTTCAGTGCAGAAATTATTTATCATTTGTTTGATGCCTTTACAAAATACAGACAAGACTACAAGAAGCAGAAACAAGAAGAATTTAAGTAAGTTTATGGTTTTCCATACGTTGGCTCTTTGGTAATTACATTTATTGAGATGGCCCACATACACATACCAGGAAGATGTTGACTACAGCAACATGACTGCGCAGAGGCTGCACCCTGAGGTGGTAGCTTGTGAAGGACAAATCCTGTACACCTGGGCCGCTCAGGCAGCTGTAGCCATTTGGTTGGTTCTTTAATTTTCAGTTTGGCAGACCTAGGTATCACTAGTGGATGATTAGTAGCTAAGTGTGGGAGCTTTAGTGAGAGTTTATCTGGGACTGAATAGAATGAAAGTTACAATGAGAATGTGGGAAATTAGGAATTGTGGCTAAGGTATCCCCGTCTTAAGAGCTCAGGGGCTATGAGGGAAGTAACCAACACAAACTAGTGAGAAGGTAGGTTATTAGTGCTCAAAACTTGAGGGGCCAGGGTGATTAAGTAAGGGAATAGGGCTGCTATTAGGAGGGTGGCTGGAGAACATATTTAGATCACTCATTTGAGTCAAAGTAGAGGAAATAGAGTGAGCCACACAATACATGGGGAAGAGCTGGGTAGAACAGGCAGAGTTCAAATGTAGGAGGCTTCTACACTGGTCGCTGCAGAATGACCCAGGGGAGAATGGTCAGAGGAGCTAGCAAAGATCACGTTAGGGAGGACCCTGGAGGGTGTGGCTAGGGCTGGTTTACTCGTGCTTTGAAAAGTGTGTGTGGACGTGATCAGATTGGTGTTGCCACGGAGCATTGTTAGGGGATCAATGACAGGAGACTGTTGCTAGTGCCATTGAGTCAGTTCTGACCCATAGTGACCCTATGCATGACGGAACAAAGCACTGCCTGGTCCTGTGCCGTTCTGGAAATGGTTCCTATTTGGGAGCCCTTTGTTGCAGCTAGTGTCAGTCTGGGTCATGGAGGGCCTCATAATCTGAGTGAGCGCGCGCGAGGTAGTGCTGATGACAGGGACAGATGGAGCAGTTTGTGGTATTTTTAAAGTAAAACTGATACCTGGTAAATACTAAGATTTCATGGAGCCCTAGTGGCTTAATTGGTATGTTGTTGGGCTGCTAACTGCAAGCTCAGCAGTTTAAAAACAACCACCTGCTCCTTGTGAGAAATGACAGGGCTTTCTACTTCCATTGAGTTAGTCTCGGGAAATTTACAGAGGCAGTTATGCCCTGTCCTGTCGGGTCACTGAGTCAACGGCATGAGTTGAGCTGACAAGGATTTCAATCAGGTTATGCTCACTCAAGATCTTGAAACGTGATGTGAAAAGGGTTAGATTGGATTTAGAAGATGGCTAGAAACTCTGATAGCATATTCTTGATAGGCAAGAGAATGGACTTGACCTTTGCACTGTCACTTTGAACCAACCCCATTGACTGCAGTGACCTTTGAAAATTTTGAGAAGGACAGTCCTGTAGGGTGTAGCTTAGGGAAGAAAGTGAAGACGGGGGAGCAACAGAATGGAGAGAGGGAAGGGGAAAGACTGAAGAGCCACTGGTAGTCACCTGCAGCTTCTCAGCCTTCTCCTCCCAAGACCTGAGACGAGGTCTAAGGGGAGAAGACTCACATTTATCTGTATTTTTCAATACAAAGATGGTGGAGTGGAATTGTAAACATGAACTTCTTTTTCACTTTTAAGGCACATAGCAGTATTTCCCTGCAAGATGAAAATCCTCCCTCAGTTCATTTTCAATTCTCGAGATCCAATAGTGATGGGAGTGACTGTGGAAGCAGGGCAGGTGAAACAGGGCACACCCATGTGTGTCCCTAGCAAAAATGTAAGTCTGTTAGTTTCTGTTCCTTTCTGCACCTCCCCCAACCACAGGCTGGCTGTCCTCGCAGGCTGCTTTCTGGGGGTTGGCCATTGCCTGACCAGTCTGTTTTCAGCAAGCCTTAATGTGATTCTGGTGCCTTGTCAAAATTGAGAAGCACTGCTGAAAGTCTTGAAGAGTGGTTTGTGCTTTACCTCCACCTCACGTACATCTCTCAATAGCACCTTGACATAACTACTGTCAGGGTACATGTCACAGAAGAGGTTAGTTTCTCAGAGGGTAACCAGCTTACTTGGTCACTTTGCCAGAAACCAAGGCCTGGGTGGCATTGGCAGTTAACACAGGTGTCGGCACTTGGATCCTTTCTACTGCTGTACTGCAAGTGGCCCTGGGTGATGAATTTCCCGAGTTCTTAACTGATTGTTGTTGACACTAGTTGATGACAACTATAATTTAAACCGAATGTTGCTAAATAGCTGTTTTCTGGATCAGTGCTGATCCTCACCACCTGATGTCATTGCTTTAAATGAAGTGTGGAAGGTGATTTGAATAATTACCATTCTTAGTTTTATCTTGAAGTTTCAAGACCCAGTAAACGTTGACATAGTATTGTTGGACAGACCCGTGTGTCTCCCCTCTGGATCAGCATCAAACCTAAGCTAAATGGACTCAAAGTTAATACCCTCTAATATCCTACCATCCTCATTCCCATTACATCAGCTGTCTCAGCCATGTCTTTAATGACTCCATCTACCCAGCCGAATCTAGGATTTCTTCACCATGCGTTGCATTTGGTTATGCTTCACACTCAGAGAACCCACCCCTCCTCCTCTTCTGAAGTTCAGTTGTTTGGCAGGTTGTCACTCCATGTAGATTTGTCCATTTGCTCATGACAGGGTGCAGGTTTACTGGCACTCCTGGGGGCCGCCTCTTGCATCACACGAGTCGTCTCACTTGGCGATGATACAGTTGCTCACTTGGGGCAGTGAGTGCGATCTGCTGTATTTCTACTATAGCGATCATCTCCCCCTTTTATTTACTCCTTTTATCCAGGGGTATGCTCCGAGTTCTCATGAACATTTTACTCAGAAGTTTTAGTATCCACTGGTAGCCTTTGTCCAGCTACGCAGATGGTTGCAGAATGGTGATTGTGCACCCCCCCCACCCCACCCCCAATAATCACCTTGTAGGCTTTTTTGTTTTAATTCAGTATTACCATAACCCATTACCAGGATTCTTTTTGATATAAAACAACCCGTAGTGGGAATCTGTTCATGTTGTCCCATGAATGTTATATTCTTTCCTGGTGTAATAAATACAATGCTCCACGCTCATCCAGAATGTCTGGTGCCTATAGATAACCGGTTGCTTTAGTAGATGTGACCCAGATACTGCATATACTTGTGTATAAGCCGAGTTTTTAAGCACATTTTTAATCAGGCTTTGTGGTAAAATTCAGTACCTCGGCTGATATTGGGGTCGGCTTATACTTGAGTGTATATATGGTACATCACCTGAACATGGAGCCATCCTTTCTATGTGATTTCAATAGAATGAGCAAAGCCATTTGCAGTAATTCTACTGAGTGGCTTTGGCCTCCTGTCACTGCTTTCAAAACGCAACTCTACGCCCCAAACTGCAGGGTTTCTACCATGGCTTACCAAGGCCTTATGTGATCTGTTCCTGCTGCCTCTAGATTTCTTCTGTTAACCACTACACTTCATCCTCACAGAGCAGTCATCCACTCCTCACGCAGAGCCTACTGGTCCCTTAAAAAAAATGCTGTGTTTCAAGTGCTCTCATTTTGGTGACGGGGGCGGGTGCAGCTGTGATGATGATACCCCCAATCTGTCATTGAGTATGTTACTTATTGTGTAGGTCTAAAGTGATCAACCCAGTCCCACAGAGCCAAGCTTAACTAAATGGCTCCAGCTGTCCAGGCATAGTGCTGGTGAATGGCATGGTTCGTTCCATACATTGTCGTTCTTATTTTATAGTTTGTTGATATTGGAATAATAACAAGTATTGAAATAAACCATAAACAAGTGGATGTTGCGAAAAAGGGACAGGAAGTCTGTGTCAAAATAGAACCCATTCCTGGCGAATCTCCCAAAATGTATGGAAGACATTTTGAAGCTACAGACATCCTTGTCAGTAAGGTGAGTATTCAGCACAAGTTGCCCTTGAACGAGTCAGTCTCATGCTTTCCTCAGTTCTCAGAGCTGTAGTTTGCACATGGAGAGCATGGTGGAGCTAGCTCCTTGTTCGGACTTGGCTGTGGAATAGCCTTGTCTACAAAAGGTTACCTGTAAGTCGTGCAGCACTAACAATGTAGGCGGGCTTCCAGGTCCCCTCTCCCTGACAACCCAAGGCGACCAACTTGGGTGACAGTGAGCCCACTTTCTTGTTTTTTCAAATGCATTTTTTATTGTGAATTAGATGTGGACCATATGTGCTGGCGGGGGCAGAGGGGGCTTTGACTGATTTTATTCACCCTGTCTGTGCCTCGGACATTGCAGATCAGCCGGCAGTCCATCGATGCGCTCAAAGACTGGTTCAGAGATGAAATGCAGAAGAGTGACTGGCAGCTTATTATGGAGCTGAAGAAAGTATTTGAAATCATCTAATTTTTCCACATGGGGCAGGAAATGGAGTCAATGCAATACTGTTGTAGTATCACCAACAAAAAAACAACACGGACTATTTGAACGCCGATGGACTTAAAGAATATGGAAGGAAAAAAACAGGTGTATAAAAATGTTTTCCATGAGAAACCAAGAAACTTACACTGGTTTGACAGTGGTCAATTACATGTCCCCACAGTTCCGATGTGCCTGTTTACCCACTCCTTTCCCTCCCCCTCTACTGGCTGCTGTTTTAAACTTTGCCCTTCCCCAAATTTGAATTTTTATTACAGATCAAAACTTTCAATTTTATACTGATTAAATCAGTACTGCAGTATTTGATTATACCGAGCTTTTGCAGAGTTTGTGATTCCTGGACTTTTTTTTTTTGATGTAAGAAATACTTTATTTATGCATATTCTTCCCAGTGATTGACACCCCTCCCCCCCACCCAACATTCTGCCATATGCCCTTACAGAAATTTTTATTTTGTTTTCCCCCATAGAAAAGTAGGAATTCTGGTATTTCTTTATCTGCTGTGTGTAAAAATATAATAGTTACAATTCAGAACTACCAGTAAAGGAAACAGACACCAGTGAAGCTCTGTAAGGCTTCCATGTTAGTTTAGCTCTCCCAGCAGTCCAGCGCTATCTTCTAGGGCCATGGACTGTTTTAACTGTCATACGTTGTGTCAGTTAACATTCAGACTTTTTATACTACGGAATTCTATTATGCAGAATGACTTGGCAATAATATAGGGAATTATTAAACTGTATTTGGGCTTTCTGCTTGTTTTGTAAGCCACAGATACAACATAATGACTTTTTCATAGTAGTGATCTGGTTGTACAGCTTGTTTATGGTTTTCCTGAAGAATGTGCGGGGGGAGGGGGGGGCATATATATAACATTCCCCAACTTAACTAATTTAATGCCTACGTAAAAAAGCACACATTGTTGAAGTCACTTGTAAGGTGTTTGGAGAAACAACATGCAAGTATTCATGGGCAAAGAATTATAAGCTATATTTTTACAGTGTTACGGTAGAATAGCATAAATATTTTATATACATTTGAAAATCTGTACTACTATTGAAATTTCTCAAGTCAAAGTAATGAGCTCTAACCTACCTATTTCTAAGGGAAAGTCAGATGTGTGTTCGGTGTCCTTAAGTAAGTTTCTCCACACACTTGAATGGTGAAGATATCTTAAGAATTGGAATGTTGGTCATCAAAGTTGAGCCACAATGGCTGTTAACAATCTGACCTAAAAGCTTTCAAAAAGCCCTTAAAAAGTATAATAAAAAATAGCTGAGCATTTTCTTTCTAGAGTTTTCTTAAGGATTCACAAAAAGGAGCCTATACAAAATATACATACAGTTCTTTATTAAACAACTGTAAACACTTCACTGTAAAAATCCATAAAACTTTATAAACAAACCTTTTGTAAATAGAATCTATGCTACAGTAAAAGAATTAACACAATTATTTACATGCAATACTGACAAATTTGGCACTTCTTGAAAAGAAATGTACAAAACACTTGCTTAAAAAGAAAATGAAAATTAGAAAAAACTCAGAGCATTACTATCATGCACTTCGCAAATACCTCACAAGCACTTATGGCACAGCTAGCGAGAGCCCCAGGGATCTTTACGTAACCTTTAATGTGCTTCCGTAAGTTTGTTGTAAAACCACTTGAACATTGTCTAGAATAAAATCAAATGCCATATTCCAAACTGATTCCACCGACTGCTGCATCAACCTGAAGGTGGGGGAAGGAGAAGCATCATTACGAAACATTCCTTCCTTGCTGCAAGGTTTAATAACTTCATTTTTAATTTACAGCATAAAAATCAATCTTAGCACACAAAAAGGCCTTTGCTGTGGTTTTAATCATGTATTTAAAGTTCAAGGAGAATAAGCACCTTTTGTCTACAATTCAAAATAGCAGGCATGCCTTTATTAACTACAGGTGTCAGTTACTGTGACTGATTTGCATTGCCTGAAAGTTTTTAAAACTTGCTCAGTGTCCTCAACCCCTTCAACTAGCCCCGGTGACTCCACCTCCCCACCGTAAAAAACTAATTTTTAGAGTACCTCTTCATGTATTTTATAACGAGATCCAATTTTTCCAAGTCTTTTTCCTCAATCAGATCAGTACAATATTTCACAACTTGCAGAATGTCTTCTTCCATTGGATCTAGGGAAGAAATGCCAAGTGAGAACCAATATCTCTCTAAAGAGAAAGAGAGAGGGCTGCAGGCACAAAGGAGACCTGCTTTTCTGCAGCCAGACTGCGGGCTATAAAGAACTTTTTCAAAGGCAGATTTAAAAAGGTTAGGAGGTGCCCGGTTTAAGCTTATTAGCCATTGGAAAATGAGAATATGAACAGATTAAACTAGACTTAACTCAAGTAACGTGGATACCACCTAACAAAGTAAACAACCTGAAATAGTAGTTATCCATTCTTTGAGCAAGGTCTTCACATCATTAAATTCCACAGCTCCAGCTAGATTAGGTGCCAGGGGCCTAGCACAGCTGGGTAGGTTCACCTGCAGATCAGGATAGCCTGTCACGCTGGAAGTGGAAGCAGGCAGTTCTCCCTGGTTAAAAAAAACAAAAACATGTCACAGTGTACAGCAGTTAGACAATATCTAGTACCTCTAGAACCCATCCCAGTAGAGGTTTCTTTTAAATAGTACCAGGGGCTTGTCAAGCGCAGGACCTTCTTGTTTCAGGAAGCCATCAATTAACTTCTGGGGACTCCTGCAGGGCCCTGGCAGGGATTTTGCAGGACTGCTCAGCAGCTTGTTTTTCAAAGGGCTCTGAACCTTTTTCTTCGGGCTGGTGGGAGTCTTCTTTCTGCTTTTTTTCTTATCTCTCACTGCTGCTGGTTTTAACTGAAGCCAAGGGTTCTTTGGCACTAAAAGACGGATAAGATCCTCAACAAATGCCGCAGAGTACAAGGGCTCCCTTTGTGGGGCATAACAACACTTAGCCACATTTTGTTCACTGCAGATACCACCCTCCCTGTGTGAACACAGCTCCTAAGGCCATTGTAATATCCCAGTTATGACATGTAGGCCTTCAGTAGTCTCACCCTCCCCCGAGGCTTACCAGACAAGCTGGCTGCCTGCTGCAGGGCTGTACTCTCAGCCTGCCTGTGCCTTTGATCATAGGCTGCTCTCAGCTCCTTCTGAAGCTCAACAGGAAGGGCAGCAAACACCTCAGGATCCACCTAGAAGAAAAGTGACAGTTTAGAGTGGAACCTGATGTATTCCTTATGGCAACTAGTTAAGATTTTTCACAAAACAGATTTTGTTTTCAAAACAGTTTTTTTTTTCTGGCCTGCACAAATTCTTAATTGGTTTTTAACAGCAAAGCTCATCAAATCCTCCAACTGTGTAGGGTGAGAAAAAGGAATAAAATTTAAGGACTAAACTAGAGAACATGGAGCAAACATTAGGCGCCTATGGCATGTTGTTAAGCTCACTCAGCCTGAGGTACTGTCCCGGTGCATGACCCAGCAGGGAAGGCTCACAGTCAGCAGGCACAACTGATTCCAGGCAGAAACTATAAGCCCCTCTCCCCGCTGACATCACACTTGGTTGTACTTCAGACAAGTGCTGCTCCTGTCATGCAGATGACTGAGACAAGGTGTCTGCTACTGAGAGTTCAAGGTACACCAAAAAGGGCTGAGCTGCAGCAGTTCGAATGTGCAAACTGCAGATGGTTCCTAAATGGTGATTACCTGTGAAAATGCTGGAAGTGCAATTACATTAATTCCCGTGTCGCCGTTGGATTCCTGAGGTTCTGGTATTTGCAACAAAACTGTCCCAACTGGTTGTGGTAATATTCCTGTATTACAGCCATTTGCGGGTTCTTTCTTTCTGTCCCCAGGTAGCTCTCCTTGCTGCACAGCACACACTTGTTCTACTTGTTCCCGGAGATCTGGTGGAAGTGCCTCTAACACTGACTGATCGAGCTATAAGACAGCAAGCATGCAAGTTTGAAGAACAGCGTTCCAGAAATGGCGTGCTTGCAGTTAGCACAGCACTGCAACTCCAGTGCGAACGTTCTGCATAGGGAACATTAAATTCAGAAAGCTCCTCTAGCCTTTCGTCATTTAAGCACAAGGTAAAATGTGGAGTCTAGCAATTCCAGCTCCCCACTGCTGGCCAGCACCATATGCCCAATAACTCCCCCAATACAGAATGACCATGTCAGAGGAGCACAAAGAGCTAGTTAATAAATTCAGATCTACCTTGCCTTGCTGATGGGCTGGGACTATGTACCCAAAGCCTTTGCTAAATTCCTGGGACACGGTAACAAGTTCCTGGGGTCAATTTACCTTTTTCTCAGAATGGAGGTTGCTCAGAACAAGAAATAACACCTGAGTCTTGGAGAGCAGCAAGCTAAACCTGCAGGTTCACTTGCCTTTGGCCTGCAGACCAGAATCCCCTGCTCCTTTGGCCAGGTGCTTCCCTTGCCCATCAGTGCCCACCCAGTCCTTTGGAAACTCATAATACCTGTAAATTAAGTAAGCTAATCTCAGCAGGAAGCAAGTATTTCATGTTTGAGCATAAATGGAGCTAATGCAAGCATTTCTGAATTGCATCCTCCCTAGATTGCTAGCCAGCCTCTACATCTACTATGGACTCCTTCCACAAAGGAGAGGTGGCCACAAGGACTTAATTACAGCTTTAGGCTTCCAAGGAGCATACAAAGTCAGTAACAGAATGCCTCATTGACAGTCCAAACAAAATCATTCACTCTTGTCACTAGACACACAAAGAGAATGGTCAGCAACTGCAAACCCCTTTGACAAAGGTCCTACTTTCTTCACTCACTGCCAGCCAGTCGATTCCAGCTCACAGCAACTCTACAGGAGAAAGTAGAACACTGAGTTAGTTTCTGAGACTAACTCAGAGTAGAAACCCTCATCTTTATCCTGTAGAGCAGCTGGTGGTTTTGAACTGCTGACCTCAAATGTTAGTAGCCTAATAACGAGTAACCACTACGCTACCAAAGCCTCCTTTCTTTATGACCACTAAAGTTTCTTTGCTGAGGTGAAGAAGCACATGAGTAGAATTACAAACACTGGATGCTGGCACTGCCTTTCACTATTTTACAATTTCCAAGAGTTGTACATCTTTGTAAAACGTCCTCGAGTGCCTACAAGTTTGAGAGATTCACCATTACCCACCCTAGTAGATAGCACTCTTTCTTGGACACACTGATTAATACGTTTAAAATGTCCATCCTTTTATGAAGCTGCTTTTGTACTGACGATATTTAGAATTAGAGTGACATACCTGAGAAGGTGATGGAACCTCTATACTTAGGTTAAGTCTTGATTTCACACTGATAGGAGGATGTAGACCATTCCATTTCACTGAAGACTCTGCTTTGCTGGGAACAGGATTGAGAGCGGAAGTCAGATGTGTGGGGACGGAGGGCAGCAAAGTGCATGTTCTAGAAGTAGATGAGATCTCAAGATCCATGGCAGCTAGGAAGACTGCAATCAAAATGGGAAATGATTAAAACCTCAGACCATCTGGGGATATTTTGTTTTTGTTAAGTTGGACCAGCTTCCATCGGCCATTGCAGGTATTTCTTTAGTAGACACAATGAAAAAGATCAAAGTTTTATTAAGGACTTAATTAAGAACATAATTGGTTTCTTTAAAGAAATCACATCCAGCCACGCCAGATAGGTGGGACATACGGCCGTCCTAAAGATGTACACACTGCCCAACAAGCCCCCCAGACAGAAGGACCACCAACCTTCCTTGTGCTCCTCCTCTGTGGATTTCTTAGCTTTCTGAACTTGTAAGAGATCGATGACAGAGTGGGACCCGCCAGAAGAGTGCTCTGATTGTACCAATGGGTGACTGGGACATGTGGGATGGGTCTGATGAGTCGGAACCAACTGATTCATTTGAATTCCAACCTACAACAGAATGAAAAATGCTTATTTCTGGGAAGGATCAAGTGAAAATGGATTCAACTAAGCAAAGTCTCGGCTTATCTTTTAGACTATATTCTACATCACAGGTTCAGAAACTTACTTGGCTTATTGTATTCCCTTTTCAGGAAAAACAAAACAAAACCTACTCAAAGAGTTGCCCTCCCTGGCAATTTAAAAATGTTTGTGCTATGGCCCATAATCCAGGATAAGTGTCGTTATCTGTTCTGCAGCCCTCTGGATTATTCCAGGGCCGTATATCAGATCCAGTGGGCAGTCTCACCCAATTTGGAAAACACTTACCTAGATGTTGTTTTCAGGATAGACAAAAGAAGGGCTCAAACAAGAAATCGCTTTCATACATAATTCACATGGTTTCTAGATTATCTGGGTAACTATTCATCCCAATCTCACATCACCCAACTCTACCTAAATAGACTATAATCACCTTAAAATTAGGGACAATGGACTGGATAATCTACCATTTTTAAGGCATCTGTACATATCACCACTACCCACCCCATAAACCCATCACACGAGTACCTCAAAGGATGTTTTACTTAATCATGCACGGCATAATTTTTTAATGCTTCACAAAACCCACACTAGGCCAAACGATGCCCTTTGCCCATGTATGTACACATACGGCAAAACTTACAAAGATTAATCTATCACTAAGAAAAGGAATTTGAGGGGTTTGCAATTTTCCTTCCTCTGGCCTATCTGTTGGAAACGTATCTTCATGTGCCTCTGAGCACTCTCCCTTCTAGATCAGACCGCAACCTCAAAACATTTCTAATTAGAAAGGACCTTAAAGCCGTTAGCAATTATTCGCAGATTCACATTCCTTATAATCCCATCTGTACTTCTAGAGGAAAGAACAGGAGAAATACGATGTAGATTACTTTTGTAAAGAAAAGTTGGCATAAAGATTCAATATATAATTATTATTCTATGTTGAAAACAAAAATATGCCTACCTGACTCTAAAAATTAAGACATCAGGTCAAATAGTCAGAAATTATTCCTCTTTCTGTTCTAGGATTGTATCAGAGGAGGGAGCGACTTTCACCTAAGCCCCCACCTGCCTGCCTTGACCATTCTCAGATCATGCACCACTGAGAAAAACATTACAGAGAGCCAGAATTGAAAGCTTTTAAGTACTCACCCCTCTCATATCCGATATATTTAGTTTCATTGTATGAAACATGTTCAGTGTAGCCTTTCCAATGATCTTTGCACTATCTGTTGCCTGGTCAAGAGTGACAGTCCTGTAAATGATAGAATGCTTTTAAAGGAACGGTTTACTCCTTGTGTACTCATCTAAAAGCCCAATCCCACAGCCCCAAGTTGATTCCGACTCAGGACACAGAACTGCCCCAGTCCAGGGCTGTAATCTTTATACTTCACATTTGTTTCTACTTTACATAAAGGCTTTTTGAATTCATCCAGGAAATGTACCCTGCTTCTCTTCTATGAGAAAGCCATTTGCAAAAAAAAAAGTAATTCAAAATATTTACTTCAGGTAATGTACAGAATAACTTAAAGCAAGATTTTTACTTCATCATGATTTTTTTCTTCCTAAATTGTAAGTTGTATTAATTTTGTTATCGAGCAGTTACACAGCAAAACATACACCAATTCAACCATTTCTATATGGACATCAGTTCAGTGACATGGATTCGATCCATGTTGCTGGGGGACCACTCTCACCCCTCCTGTTCAGAGCTCTTCCTCTCCCATGAATGTAAGCTTCCTGCCCCTAGTTAATGCTTCCCGGCTATGCCTGTGAGGGTAGTTGGGCACCACCCACTTCCTCTGGTCCAAGACAAAGAGGGCAGCAGGTGCTCAAGAAGGCATTCTACGTTCCTCCAGTTCCCGACTTTCCTTTGCTGCGCTGCTCTCCAGGTCAGTCAAATGGAGAAAGTCCGTTGCTCGACATGGTGATTTCTTTCCAAAACCCCACTAACTGACTACAAGTGATTTTAAAAGGCCTAAGCTCTTAAAAAGACAGAAGTGGGGGAAAAGACAGAGTGGAGGAAAACGTTCACCAAAATTGGGAATACTGAAGGCTTATCAGTACAGGGACGGAGCCCTAATGGTGTAGTGGTTACGAGTTGGGCTACGATCTGCAAGGCCTGCAGTTAGAAACCTCAGGAGAAAGACAGGGCTTTCTACTCCTTAAGAGTTAGTCTCAGAAACCCACAGGGGCAGTTCTACCCTGTCTTAAAGGGTTCACCATGAGTCTCAACCCAGTCGATGGCAGTAACTTAGCAGTACCTGATAAGTTATCAAAGTGCCTTCTAAATGCCTTAAGCAAGAAGCCAACTCTAGATAAACAATTTTTGCTACTAAACTCACTGCCATTGAGTCGATTCCAACTCCGATCAACCGTGCAGGACAGAACTACCCCTTTGGGTTTCCGAGGCTATAAACCTTTTCGGAAGCCTCACCTCTCCCCTACAGGGCCGCTGATGGCTTTTCACTACTGACTTTGTGGTTAGCAGCTCAATGCATGTAACCACACCACCAGGACTCCTGTAAATATGCTCATTAGAGAAGCTCAGAATCAGTGGTGTTGGGTATGTGCTATGAAGGAAAAGCTGAGGTGTGGGGCTGAAAATGTGCGAGAGGAGAAGATCCCTCCCATGCCAGACATCGCCTCTCTCTTCGCAGGAACCTGAGCTCTGTACAGATGTTGACACCGAGGGGCTAAGGCTACCAACGCACCAAGGAGGGAAGAAGGGCCTTGCTCAACAAGAGCCTAACCTTTTCCTACCCAGACCCCTGTATCAGTACCTTCCCACCTGCCCCTGGAGGAAGCCCACTCGGGAGTTGGGACACCAAGGACTGCTGCACACCTCCACTCATTCACCTTAAGTGTGAGGAGCCCACTGGTCTACACGCTCTGCTAGCACCATAGAGACTCCAAACAACACTGCTGCATGTTCCAGAGCAATAGCCAGCTAAGGACAACCAGAGAGATGCTTCTAGAAAGTCTCTTCTACAAGACTGCGGCCGTAACATGGGAAAAAAGAACTCTGAGAAACAAATGACGGCACTGGTGCTAGAAGAGGATTTAGGAGAGCAGGGACAATAGTGCATCTGTGCGCAAGGACCAAGAGATTCGACGCAGCCATCCCAGGAAGTGCTCCCCCACCATCCTAGTGCTCAACTTACAAATCTAACAGTGTCCAAGCGCCCTGCCCAAAGGCAAAGGCCAAAATGAAATTCTAAATGCGAATGTTCAGAGAGGAAAAACAGATCGCTGATGCACAGCTAATAATCATCGCCTCTATATTTAAAACTTTCCTCGGTTACCTGGTAGAGGTAGACATAGGAAAAACATTTTTACCTCTATACAATTTTTCCTAAGAAGATATTAGAAGACATGGTTCAATAATTGAGAATTAACTAAAGATGGGGGAATCCAACAGCGATGAGAGAAGGGCTATATCCCAGAACCTCAATTTTGCAGGAGGTCTTTAAAGAAACCAATTCAGATGGGGGTAAGCCCTAAGAGAAAAGTCTCCCAAGAAAAAACAACTGAAGTGATACAGATACATATAGAAGCTATCTGTCAATATACACGTATGTAATCTTTGTATATATATAAAAAAATACAGGTATGTCTACATGTGTGTTTTTTGTTCTGTTGTACACAAAGTCCCTACTTGAGTCGGAATCTCTTTGACAGCAGCCTAACAACTATACGTATAGTCTGTGGAGTTTCACACACACAAACCCACTGGAAGGAATTAGAAACACACAAATACACTGGTGGTAGTTTAGAAATAAACTCAGTGACAGATTCACAAAACAAACACACCAACTAAAATACTTGCTCGGGAATAGCAAATTCAAAAGGAACTGACTACAGTACAGTATACAGTTTGTAGATCTGCGATGGGTGGCCTCTCTGTGGTAAAATAATGGAACACCACAGGCAGTGATTCAAATAAAAACTGATGACCTCCTTAGGGAGAAGTGGAATGGGCACCTAGAGGAAGCAGCAATTAGGAATGGAAGGAAGAAGACCATAAATCCTCACCTGCAGCAGAAAGTTAGCAAATAATGGGCACAACAGGAATAAGCTAGCAGTTGCTCCTCAGGAGAAAGACGAGGCTTTCTGCTGCTTTTGTAGAGAGTTAGTCTCAGAAATCCACGGTGGCAGTTCTAGGGTTCGTATTTTTTTTTTTTGAGGGGGGCGCAGAGGATTGATAGCAAGAACACAAAGTACTGTGTGACCTTTTCAATGACATAGATCTATATAACATTGATAATAAATATACTTCAAATAAGAAACAATATAGGAACCTCAAAGGGATACAATCATCTTGGGGGGATCGGAGAGGGTGTCTTAGAGGAAACAACTATTGTTAAGAAAAATGTTCCTACGTGCTAAGGCCAGCGCTGGGTCCACACGGGGCTCAGAGACCTGACCCTGCACCCCAGCCTGTCTCTTCTGTGGCAGTGTCACACTGCATCTGAGGTTGAGAAACAGGGTTCGTGTGGACTACAAGATGATGAAACGCGGTGCTGCACTCAGCTTACTCAACCGCGCGACCTCACAGAAGCCCTTAATGTACTTCTGGGCTTCACAGTAAATATTTGGGGTTTTGAAGTCACTTTGACATATTCTTTAACAGTCTGTAATGAAAAACCTATTTGTTGTAGTTCACATGTCATAAAAGCAAGCCGCAGGCTGGATCTGGCCCATGGCAAGTAGTCTGCCAACCTAAGTGGTGGAAACAGAGGTCAACAGCTAGAAGCCCTGTGAAGCACAAAGGTTTGCAGTTTAAGCCCACCAGCTGCTTGGTGGGACAAAGACATGGCTTTCAGCTTCCACAGGGCCAAAAGCCTTGCACCCCCCCGGAGCAGCTCGCTCTGTCCTGTGGGACTGCTCAGAGACAGGTGAGACTTCTTTGCAGTGGACCAGGAGTTTCAGTTATCTAGCCATCACCATAGAGCTAAGCATCTGGTATGTAGATGTTAACGCTCAACAGTGTTAGGAGCTACTACAGTGATGCAACAACAACCCAGTACAGTGAGCACAGCTAATAATAATGTAAGTGTAAGGCTTAGGAGTTGACCTATGCCTTGGTCTCTGTGTGATGAGATCATACTTCTATTCACCACAGGCTCACTTTATAGTGATCACAGCTCAGGCCGCGGCAGTCATTTTAAGGCTGCAACATAATGCACAGAAGACTGCACAGCACAGCCCTGTGTGGACCAGAGGTTACACACAGACGCGGGAACGCTTATGGGCGAAACAACCTGAGGTTTGCTTCAAAGCAACTGGCCAGGGGTGGGGGGAGTGGTGGCGTCACAGGCTAGCTTGGAGAGTCTGCATGGTTGAAATAGCTGTAGTGTTGAAATGAGGATGACTGACAGGCACATGCCTTCGGGGTTTCATTACACTAACCTTCCTGGTTGGTAAATATTTAGGTTTTTCAGTGAACGTTTTTTCCCTTTTTCTTTTTAAATTTAGGACAAAACAATGCTATTACCAGCAAGTACATTTAAGAAAAAGCTGTGTGAGCAGCAATAGAGATGATAAAATATAATTAACCTCAATTTGTTTAATGCTATAATTAGATATTTGGATTCTTTGTATTCTCAAACAAACAAAAAACAAACACTCCTCATAGCGACCGTACCCTGTAGGTTTCCAAGACTAATTCTACAGGAGTAGAAAGCCTTCTCTTTCTCCTGAGGAGTAGCTGATGGTTTTGAACTGCTGTCCTTGCAAACTGCAGCCCAACACATAACCCAATATGCCACCAGGGCTTCCTGAGTAAGTCCTTAGTACTGCTGGATACACCGAAATGGGCAATGCTAGGTAAGTCTCAGATGTTTTCAAATGTGTAAATACATAGGGGGATTAGGGATGGAGATGGCTCTAAATGACAAGTTCTCGACCCAAAGGGATACTGTTAGAATTTTTAGATGACCCTTTCCTTGTATCTTTTCAAAATCCAGCAGTTCCAATTTGCACACATTCTTGGCAAAGGATTAGGAGGAGGTAATTGATGAGGTTCAGATTGGGTTATGCAGTTTCAGTTATTGGTCTAGATCCAAAGGAATAATGCTGTTGGTTTGCATTGTGAGCTTTCTACAGGTGTGGTTAAAGACTAAACAACACAAGGGGTTTCTAAGGGTTCATGGGAAAATATTGTTTCCATACTTCATGAAGCCTCCTTGTTCACAAAGAGTTAAAAGTTCAATGAAGGTTAGAATAGTTCATAAACTAATTTGAGGCAAAAGAGTAATTTATTGGTTCCAGGCCTTAAAACACCAAATTATGCCCCCAGAAAAAAATGCTATAAATTGGATGTTTTAAAAGAGAAACAATTTTTAATAAGATTATTATATCCCTAAGTAAGGTCTAATAATCAACTTGCTAAAGAAGAGACCATTCATATTGTATTTAACTATAATTTAAAATGCTTGTATATCACACTTATATTTTATCAATTGTGTTTTCATTTATAATCCATGTTTTGGGGTTGAAGGATCACGTTATTTTCAAGTATGAGTAGTCACCTCATTGCTCTCAGCAGTGTCAGCATGCACTAAATACATAAGGAACCCTAGTGCGCAATGGGTACACAATGGGCTGCTATCTGCAAGGTTGGCAGTTTGAAATCAACAGCCATCCAGTGGGAGAAAGATGAGGCTTTCTGCTCTCAAAGACTGAGAATCTTGGAATCCCTTGGAAACCTAAGAAATCCTACTCTGTCCTTTAGGATGGCTGTATCATTTGTAATCCGGGGACTGCCTGTACAGAAATATACAGGCAGCCCCCAGATTACAAATATGTTTCAGTCCTAAATCTGTCTTTAAGTCAAATTTGTATAACTCAGAACAGTTAGCTATTGTGTCTAATGTCAGTGAGTGAAATATTTGTCTTAGTATACAGTGTTCCTTCCAATGCATTAAAAAAACATATGAAAATATCCTAAACATACTACAGTAATATTCTCTGAATGTGCACTGTAAAGTAGTGCCTGTTCATTATTACAAACCATTGAATGTACCTTGAATTTTTAATATAACAGACTCTCCTGGGGCTGACTCGCCACTAGGGGTGGTACCTAACTTGGATATTCATAACCTGGGAACTGCCTCTAATGTGTGCGGTAGGAATAAGCTAACTCTTAATTATGCTAGTTTAATTCTGGCTTGATAAAGTAAAACACAGTGTCCACTGTAGCATAAAATGAAACACAAAATTAGTCCTTTGGGTCACAAATCCTTTATGAAGTTTTATCATGGCCATCACATTAACGTGTGTGTGCTTTGAGTGCTGTCTATCAGTTCTCCTAGGAGTCCTGGTGGTGGTGTGGTTATGCATTGGACTTTTCGTCACAAAACCACCAGACACGCAACAGGAGAGAGATGCGGCTTTCTATTCCAGAAAAGAGTCAGTCTCGGAAACTCACAGTGGCAGTTCCACCCTGCCCTATAGGGTCACTGGGAGTTGGAACTGACTTGAAGGTAGCTGAGTATGGTTTGAAGAGAGCAGTTCTCAGGGACAATGAATAATCAGTTCACAAACAAACTATACCCAACCAAATGAAACAGATGTCACAGTAACATTGTCTTTTTCAGGTAGTCTGTAGAAATCTCCCTGGGACAGTTTTACCAAGGCCACCAAGTCTCACCCGTCTCTTCTGTCTGCAGGCGTGTAGTCTAGCTCCTCTCTACCAGACCCTGGGTTAGAGGTTGAAGACCCCAAGGAAAGGTGGTTAAGGGTGAATCTCACTGAAATGGACTGCCACACTGCACTTGAAGAGCCACACAGGAGTGCACCTGGCCTATGCCAAGCAGCTCTGGGCTGAGGCCTGTCTTCAAAGAGTATCAGGAACACCATAGTTGAGAGTCTCTATTCAGACCTTTTTTTTTCAACATATATGGATTTTAATGGTCTGTATTGCAACACCATTACAACATCTTTTTAAGATAAGCTCACCTGGCTATGTTATCACAAATCCCATGGCCTCCGAATTTGGCGGTTTCCACAGGGGCCCCCGGCTTTCGCACCATGATCCTAAGAGTCAGCCGCTTGCCCTTCATGCCAGCAGCTTCAAGTCGTCTGTGGATTTCTTCTGAAAGACTCAAAAGAAAAGCGTCTGCTTCCTTTGGCTATGAAGAGAGAAACATGGGAAAATGCCCATGTCAATTTCCTCTATACCCAAACACTTAATAGTGAGCATATCTAATTGTTCACTTTATTTTGCTAAGCGTTTAATTCCAACACAAATAGCCTGCATACCCATTTTCCCAACCAAGTAAAAGTAAAGAGTATCTTTTAAAAAACCTTTTTTTCCTTGCTTTTCTACACCATCACTTATCCAGGGAAGTGTTGTTCTGGTGTGCTTTCTTTAGCACTGCGCTTTCTCCCTACCTCGAGCCCAGCACCATCTCCAGCCTCAGGGAGAGGTAAACGCTGGACTACTAGGTCCACACACCAGGAGGGGACTAATGGGCTAATCAGACTTCAAGCCCGCATGGCAGGGTTTAGGCATATGTCTGTGTAAATTCCTAAAGACACAGCCAAACCCAAATGTGTATTCGAAAAGGAAATGGAAATGATGCAAGTACCCAAATACTTCAACATTCCTCAAACTCACTTTCAGCCAGAGGTATTTTCTACACAAAATATAATTTCTGGTCTGTTTCCCTTCACTGTAGAATAGGTATACTGTACTTTAAAATTCTTTAACACTTGCCCCCCACCAAAGCACAATTGTTTCAAACCTATGCCTTTTTCTGAGATCTGGGTTCCCTCAGTCAGATCCTTGGGCTTTGATCTTACATACTGAACTTCAAGTCTCCGGGTCTCCCTGAGCAGGGGTGAAGACGGCAACGGAACAATGTGAACGATGACAATGAGGTGCAGTTGGTCAGAGATCCATACCTGGGTAAACCTTATGCCGTAGTTGATCTCAGCTGAAACAGACTTCCTTTGCTTTTCAGTTCGAACTGGCCGATCATCCAAACCCCGGCAGAACCTATAAAGCATTTGACCTGTCTTGGGACCAAATTCTTTTTGGAGTTTGGCCATGGTCATATATTGCAAGTCGCCGCAAGTTTTAATTCCCAAGGATGTCAACTTGGATTCCATTGAACGACCAACTCCTAGAAAAGGAGATAGAAACACAGAGACTTAATTCTGCAGATACGTGAACAAAAACAATCTTAGGAATAGGAAATAACTGCTATTCATACAAAAACCTAACTTAAAATGAGGTTAACTCCCTTAAAATTGTTGATACAAGCAAAGCATTTTAAAAATTTAAAGAATTTCCTTAGCACAAAATCATGCTGTTTAAGCAGAAATGTCTCAAAAACCCAAGACCGAATTAAGTTATCAAAAGCATGTAATTTTTAATCCTTAGTTTCAAATTTTCTATCTCACAAAATTGTCAATCAAGCAATGCTATTGTTGGCTACCAGCAAATAGGCTGATTTTCTACAGCTCCACATGTGCAAAGAGTGTGTGTATGTTTCAGGGAGTTGGAGGATGGGGTGGGGATACGACATGGGACACCAAACCACCAGCCATTCAGCAAGCAGTCATGTATTCAACCATTAGAACTATCTGGGAACTCCTGATTATTATTCCTAAAAACAATATAGCCTGTTGTTTTAAACGAGCTTGCTAGTATTATTTACAGACATACTAGCAGGCTCACTCACAAACACTTAGGGCTCTCTACTGCCATCACACTTCACCATAGCATCTACCACCCTTCCTTTAAATGAGAACTACAACAGCAACTTTTGATACAGGTCCAAACCCAGAAATATGTCACACTGGTCAAAAGCAGTACCAATGACACAGAGATGAAAGTTTTCGTCGAACAGAGGGCTGGAGAGGGCAAAAAGGCTTCTTTTATCAAAGAGTATTTCACTGAAAAGTTAGCAGCCCCAACAGTACACCCTCAAAGATGCAAGTCCCAAGCCTCGCTCAAAGGATACTGGTACTTTCTGCTGATCCAAGTTGGAGCCTTGGTTTTCCTCCAGTTACTCTAAAAGCTTATTTAGAAAATATGCCTATCTGGGGAAATGGTTAAGATAGGGGAACTGTCATTCTTATTAATATGGTCTCCACATCATCAAGTCAGTATTTCCCACTGATGAGAAAAGACCAGGCGAGTTTCTGCTCTTATAGGATCTTATTGAGAGAGAGCCTGGAGTGAAGTTTCTGCTCATTTCTGCCCTGGCTAATCCTGGCTCCCATCTTCCTTAGTGGTCTGCAAAACAAAGAGCTTGGAAGCAGTCATGTCTGACACACAGTTCAGAGGTTCTCACCACGACTGACCTATGGACCTATGGTAGTGGGTGAGGCTGACGGTGACACACAGGTGGCATCAGTTGCTGCACTACAAACCTCTAACTTTTCAGTTTAACAGCCCACGGACAAGTTGTAAGCAAGATCATTTTTAATAGAAATTACCTTCAGTGTTAAGGGCACTGCCTTCCACTCATGCCATTTTAAAGTCCAAGTGAGGTCCAAGTAAGGCTAACAGAGGCAACACGAGTGAGACCAACAGCCAGCCCACCTGGAACAACCATAACTCACAAGAAGGTAAAATTCTAAGTGAAGCCTGCCTGAGTTTGTTTCAAGATGTAGGACAGAGAAAACCAAGGGGACAGGCAACTCTTACAATGAGCTAGGCACAGGCAGGCAGACAGAAGGTCCGGGTCCCCCAAGATGCTCGTGGGCCTGGTGATCTACTTCTGAAAATCCTCTGAGGTGCAGTTCTATTATGACACACCCGGGGTCTATGAGTTGGGACTGACTTGACCTTGTAGACATTCCTTAAGAGGTTCAAAGCTGTGTTTAGGCACTCAGCCAGGACACAGAACTTGCCTCACACTTGACTTTCAGTGAGTAAAGTTGCACCACCCAAGAAGCAAATGAAGGTGAACAGGACAATGTCTGGGTCCTGGACTAAAAATCATCAAAGATTCTGCAAAATCAAGTCAGTAACCACAAAGTCAGTAGTTCAAAACCACTAGCCATTTGGCACAAGAAACAGGTGGCTTTCTACCCTCATAAAGAGTTAGTCTTTGAAACACACCAGGGCAGTTCGAGTCTGTCCTGTAGGTTGCTATGAATCAAGAATCGACTCAATGGCAGACTGTGTGTTATTGTTTTTAATATAATAAACTTCAACTCCGTTTCAGATACAGCTTTAAATATATAGGTTTCCTTATATATAAAATTCATGATTAAAATGGTCTAAATTGTTTTATCTAATAAAGTAATTTGGTAATTTGATTCTACAAAGTTAAACTTACCTTACAATTCACACTCACTTCTGATTCTAATACATTTCATGTTTTAACCTTATTTTTTAGGGAGTCAGAAAACTCAAAAATTACCCCACTCTAAACAGCATCAGGGTCATTTAACAGCTTATGGCCTTATAAGAAGACAAATTTCTAAGTTAGTTCCCATACTACCTTTTTTGAAATTAGATTGACAAATATGCATCTAAAAGTGCCACTAAGGGGGGCGGGGTCAGGGGGGAGGGAGGGGGAGGGGAAAAAAGGAAAATGAGCTGATTCCGGGAACCCAAGAGGAAAGCGAATTTTGGGAATGATGAGGGCAACAAATGTATAGGTGTGCTTTACACAATTGATCTGTGTATTGTGATGAATTGTATGAGCCCCAATAAATTGATTAAAAATAAAATAAAAATTAAAATGCCACTAAGTCTACCTTTAACAAGCCCCCCCCCCAAATTAATTTAAATATTTTTCATTATAAATGTCCTGAATTGAACTTTCCCCAAACACATAGAAAGCTTTACAGGTGTTTGGCAAGTGCCTGGTCCCAGATTGAGCTCTGTCTGAGAAGAAGGCATCTATCTGCTAGCATGCCCGTGGTGCCTGGGAGGTTAAGAGACTCTGACATAAACCCTTGTTTGTCTCTCACTCCAACTCCTAAATGATACCTAGCTTACATATTAATGGATCTGATTTGCATACCAGATGAATGGATGAAAATAACTATTGCAGGGAAAGGTGTTTTGCTTACTTCTTCAAGTACAAAAACTGCTGGGAATTCTGGAATTGTCATGGTTCAGAGAAGAAAGAATGTAGTAAAAGCTACTTAATACCTACAGCAGCAGAAAGAGATGAAATTTCGGGAGTCATGAGGAAAATACCCTATTGAATGAATGCCTTGAGAGTATTTATATGACTTATAAACAGATTAATAATTTTAGCAAGCGATGACTGTAATCTTTTAAGAGCTCACAGGCCTTTCCCAGGTAGCGTTCGGATTCTCCAACGGGAGACCCCGTGCTAGCACTGTGCCCTTTGCATCTGCTGTCAGAGCCGTGGGGAGCGCATGCTGCTGCTGTTTTGCGGCAGTGGGTGCCACAAATGACTTCCTGACGGTACCTTAGTGTGAGGGAAGGTGAAAGGAGTCCAACGTGTCTGCTGAGTCGTCAAAGAAAAGCAGGATTTAGGCAAAGACCTAATGAGGGTGGAGGAAGGAAGTGTTTATAAAAAAACTGGGATAGCAACATAATGGAATGCAAGCTTGACCAAAGTTTGGGAAAGAGTTTGTAGACAGTGCACGCATGGAATTTGAGAAAGGTGGAAGGGAAGGCAAGTTAGAGACAGTGTAGTGGGCCTCAAATCATGGGCTCATTTCAAACCCTCTAGCTTTCAGAGAACCTATACATAAGATTAGTGTATTTACTGGGAGGGGAAACAGTGGGAGAGGAAAGTTGTCATAAATAAATGGCATACAAAACCACTGGTTTCTTTATTTTCTTTAGAGAAAAACTTAATGGATTCCATAACTAAAATTGATAAACATTTAGATAATTTTCTGAAGCCACAGCTTCAGGTCCTCAACCATGGTGATGGGTGGGTGGGGAGTAGGTTATGGATGGGGGTGGATGATGGGGAATTCGTTAAAAAATCAAGTTCTGTTTGTAAGGTGAAAAGCAAGAAAGGAAGGGTATGAGAATTCATCGGGTGAATTCAATACTACGTAAGATAAGATTTGTGGTCATTACTGTATGTACTTGAGTATAAGCCAACCTGAATATCCACAGAGGCACCTAATTTTACCACAAAAACTGCATTAAAAATGTGCTGAAAAACTTGACTTATACTCAAGCATGTGCATTATATAATTCCATGTAAACTTGAAGATATATAGAAGTTTAGAGGTGGTACTCAACCTGTCAATCAGGTTAACAGTCTGGTGGACCCTCCTTGTGGCCTTAGACTCATAAGGAGGTTCCTGGGAACTTCCCCTCTCTCTCTTCCTTTACTTCCTGATGGCTGCCGCTGATTGCTTCCAGAACCCACCGCCGTTGGATCCACAAGATTTTTGCGCCCACTGGCTTGTGATATTCTGCATTCTATATTATTCATTGCATGTGGCTACGTGAGTCTGAAGAGGGACTTATGCACCAGTATCGGACCTAGGGATTTGAGTTAGACTGGGCTGGGATGTCTTTTTGATATATAATTACTGTATATACTCGTGTATAAGCTGATTTTTTCTGCACATTTTAATGCAGCTTTCGTGGTAAAATTAGGTGCCTTGGCAGATATTCAGGTCGGCTTATACGGTACTCCTTGATAAAATTAAAGCTCTATCTTACACATGAGTGTCACTAAATTTGTTTCTCTAGTCAATTTGACCGAACACAAGATTAGAACCTTACATTTTAAAACAAGAATAACCATTATGGTATCCAGAGTGGATCTTAGAACAGTTCTCATTATACCCACTGACTTTTATTCAATTTGTTTCATGCACAGAATACTTTTTATTCAACTTGTGTTATGTACATATATTTAATGAAATTTAACAGATTATTGATAAAAAAAAAACTTTACAAAGCCGACATCATCTGCTTTATATAAACGAGAGGAGTATCTAAAAACAGCATCAAGAAATACCATTTGCCTTGGTAAATTTGGAGAAATTTACTAATCTAATCATAGAAAGGAAGCTACTATTTGACAATTTGTGAGATAGTCACACACACACACACACACACACACACACACACACACACAATCCTAGATCAACTCAAGACACCACAAGGCCAAACCATTTGTCTGCTATAACTAATTATAATTTAGTGATTTGTTTTCCCATGGGAAAGTTTTTTAAGAGCTTAAGTTGTTTCATCTCTTTTAGCCATATGGTAACTAAATAAAAAGCAAGAATAGCTGAACACCCTGCCCTTTGGATAAGGACAGCATAGATGAACTTTTACTTCAACCTCTAGCATTAACACATATAAAACATTCCCCTGTGTTCAGGTTCCATTTTTCCTAACATAGTTCATACTTTTTCTACTTTTAATCAAGGTGATATTCATTGAGGAATTCTTTCATTTTGATTTTTATGGCACTAAAGAGTAGTTTATATATTTACTTTTAATTGCTGTTTTGGAAAAGGGACAACTCTAAAAGGCACTACAAAGTTGACAGTTCAGAAGACTTTGAGAGACTTGTGTTTACCTGGGAGATTAATAACTAGCTGGCCTCTGATGAAGTCGTCGACTTCCTCTGGCTTTAAGTGGTACTGCCCGTCTGGTTTTGCTTTTCTGGTTGCCATTCTAGCCAGGAGAATATTAGAACCTAGAAAGTTTATTTAAAAAATAAAAAGCTTTTCAATAAATATTCGTGATATTTTCTTAATTTCTTACCAAAAACAACTACAGACAGGTTACATACCAAATTTCTAAAAATAACTTTGAATATGTCAAACATTGTATAGCACGACACTGACAGGACTGTGCTTTGTACTGTCGATGGGAGCAAGTGTGGGGGCTGGACAATGGTCAGAAGCTTCTCTTTACTCGCCTTCTACTAGCCAGATGGTGGAAGTAGAGAAATCGGTCCTGACCTTAAGGTTTGGGTTTTCAGGCAGTAAGGGTAACTGAAATTCATGCTTGGTAGGAAAATAAAACTAAAGTAACACTATCAGATTGGGCAAAACACAAAGTCAAGGAACCAGAAGCCTCACCGTGCAATCAGCACATGTGGAAGGGAGACGGAGGGCAGGACAGTCTTACAAAGATAGACAGATGTTGACTGTGAGAGCCATGCTGGGGATGTGGGCATGAAGGGCTACCGCAGATCAGAGGAAGGGGTTCTGGACCTGACTGGATATCAGATATTGGTGGAACTAGTATGTTAGGGGAGCTTCTATGTAGATTTAAAATCTCAAGAAATTATGAAACATATACCATAAGAATTATGGCAATTAGTTTGTTCCAGTTAGCTATTAACTATGTGAACTTCCAACACTTGTAACATGAACTGCACACCTCTTAGTAACACAACTGTCTTAGAAGTGAGGTTTATGCAGCAAGCTAGTAAAAACACAAACATAAAATGGCTTCAATGACTTGAAATGAAGTGACAATTTTAGGGATTCCAAAGCAATGCTTTTCATTAAAATGGATAATACAATGTGAGCTGGATACTGACCAATTCCCACAGAGGCCGCACATTGAGTCTGGTCTTTGATTTCCATTCGCACAGCATTTGCAAACTCATCAGGAGTAAGTCTGGTCTCAGCAAGGACTTCAGTGATGTCTACCAGTGCTTCATCACAGCTGACAGCTTCGATGTTGTGTGTATAGCTATCAACACAGAGCAAAGGCAGTGATTCACAGCCACAGCACAGCATCTGCTGAGCAAGTGTTACAATAAAAGCTCTCCCATGGCATTATCCTCTAACATTCTCTCACACATTTTAGATGCTAAAACATCAGTGCTAAAAACAAGGTGGGAAGAACTACAACAACAAACAAGGAGGCTCCAGGTGCCGTTCTTTAGTTACCCATCTTTTCTCTGTTCAGTTACTTCATGTTTTCTTTCCCACGGTAACTACTAAAAATTCAATGGCATTCATTCCATTTTCTCTCTACTGACAATGTTATTGTACATCTTTGACTACCTGGAAAGTTCTGAATGAATTAGACTGATTCATAACACTTATTCTAAATTTTTCAAACAGCATTTACCAAATCCATCAAGTAAGTATCATGTATACTCAAATATAAGCCGAGGCACCTAATTTTACCACAAAAACGGCATTAAAAATAAAGCTGAAAAATTTGACTTATACATAAGTATATACAGTAATTCCTGCTTGCCCTAACAAAGATATGATTAAACACCATCCACAATAGCAAGTCTACAATGCAGTACGATAAAACGGTTCATTGTTCTACCTGAGACATGGCCATTTATACTCCCTGATTTACTTTGGCTTTGGTCATCTTTAATGATCTACTCTTAAAAGATGATCATATGAAAAGAAAAAATAAGAAAAGCGTTGCTTTGCAGTGTGGCTATGAAACGGAGTGAGAATAAGCCTGCACTGTAAGGAAACCAGAGACCTCAGAAGTAAACATTTGTCTAAAGCTGTCTACTAGGTAGTGTGTACATAGTACAAGGACCAGGCTTCATTTTTCACCTCTATGTCACTGCAAGTTACAAATCAGATTAACACCTGAGTCATTCAGTAAATGAGTGTGCTTTGCTTAGGCTGAAATTAAAGCTAAAAATCTAAAGAACATAAGAGTACACATGATGTGAACTTTTTTTTTCCTTGAATGAAGCTATATGCCCCTGGTATTGTTTCTACTGATAAAAATTGTATCAGGGTTATTCTAGACTGATCTTGCTGAAGTTCTTCAGATCTGAGGTCCAGGGTGGCAGCCTGCCTGAGGACCTACTTGCTCTCTCAACCATGCCACCCCCTTTAGATGCTACCACTGACCGAGCTTTGGAACACTCTCCACACCAGATTTCCACATTTGGGATCTTAAGACAGCTATGATTATAACTGACCTACCACTCAGCACTCAACCCTATTTACTGATAGCGGATTAAGTGCACTGTCTCGGTCTGTTTCCTCCCTTCTACTAACATAAGCTCTTGTGAAGGTAAGAATTGGGTCCTAGTCCTTTCTGAAACTACCAGCAGTGAACAGTGTTTTGCACTTTTGTACATTTCTGAAGAGCAAATAAGAATTATGGCAATTAGTTGGTTCCAGGTTTTCTTTTACTATTAAATATAGGCATGCTAATATTTTTTAAATCTATCTTTTCTCAAAAGGAACTAATCATATTCCACAAAATAAACATCAGTAAAACCTAATTATTTTAGAAGATAAGGTCTCTATTCCTTACCAACCCGTCATTTCTAATTTAAACAAAACTAGAACTCAGATGTAGTAGTATTAAGAGGGCACAAAGCTCAATTCTCAACCTGGTTCCACTGGAGGGGGGAGAAAAAAAAAGATCTTTACACATAGTAATGTTCCATGGGTACCAGGAAACACTTGAACAACTTCAGTGGTGGGAAAATACACCTTGAAATTGAGCTACTCATTACTGGGACTGAAGGCTACCAAGTTGGGCGGTTGAACAAAGGGTTCCTGGAAGAGGTAAACATCCACCAAAAACAACCTTGATGACGTGAAAGAAAACAGAATGATCTTTCGCATGCCCTGGAGAAAACAGGGCAGTTCAGATAGGAAAGTGACTGTAACATACACTGTACCTTGCCAGGGTTTCATACATTGTTCGCGCAACTTCCTTATATGCATGAAAATCATATGGAACAGCTTGAAGATTAGGACATAACTGCTTAGCGTGTCCAAAAAACATTCCATTCTTAATGCCAACTTGTCTGGAGAGAGGAAAGAACAAGTGGAGGCTATACTGTAGAGTGTTAAGCTCAAAACTATAAATAAGATATGCTGGTAGTATCTCCCCATGCCACTAGCATATGATTTTCATTTAACATTATTTTCATAAGGGATCAAAAAACAGACTCTACAGGAACCTTACAAGTTGGTTTTCCCCTCAAAGGAAAATGACATAAGGGTCTGATCTGTGTCAGTAACATCTGTAGATGTGCCAAAACACACTCTATTTAAAGACCAGGTTTAGCTCACATCTGCATATGGAGACTTCTCCGTGGACGCAGACCTTTGGCCCCTTTGCAGAGATGCCAGCACGCCATATATGCTGGTGACATCCCAACGACCACAGAGCAGGAATGTACTGTTTTTCAAAAGACATTTTCTTTGCCTAATGCATGGCACTATTTGGCCAGGGTTCAACCCCCAAAAACAAAGAATATAAACAAAAGAACTACACAAACAGTGCTATGTGACAAACAGACAAAATGTACTCATCCTATTACCACCCAATTCCCAATTGACCAATTCCATGCTCCTGAAGTGGCTTCACAGTGGCTGAGATGCCAACAGCATTGTATATGGCAGGACATCACTCTGGGCAGGAGCCAGTGTTCCAGAACTTTGAGGGACCTAATTGAAAATGGTACATTTTAAATCTACTGAGTGTCTAAATGCCCCACATTACCCTTTGATATTTGGAACTCTCGCACAAAATTATAATTATGGAATGATACAGAAATAGTAAAAATTCCACTTAACCACTCTGTAATGAACCAAGAAAAAATATTATAGTAAAAACAGCAGCAAAATAAAGCAATGTTACATTCACCTAAGCAAATACATCACATGGTTAATCAATACAATCATTCAATATTTGCTAACTGCTTACTTAATACGGTAGTGTGCCCTGATAGAAACAGCTCTCAATTAAACACAGGCCTTCTGGCCTCCTCTCCACACCCACACCACAATTGAGAGCCAAGAAGGAAGAGTCCCTCAAGTTACTCAGAGGTAAATGCAAAATCACCTACAGTCTATTACATATGCATAAAAAGTAATATGATTGCTAAGACCCTGTTAGATGAGAAATGCTGGTCAGAGAAGTGATAAATTGCATTAAAAACAGCAACAAAATAAAATTACCCCCTAATTCATTCAACAAGTACTTATATCTCAGAACCTTCACTAGGTGGTGGGTCTAAGATGATGAATAAAACAGTCACCATGAAGTTCGTGAGGAGGACATTAAATTCACCTCGCACAGAATGAAGTATATTCAACAGACTTTGTATAGTAAGCCAAGGAAGCATACAAATATAGTAGTTTAGATGTATAGACAGAAATATGTAATAGCAGTTTAGTTACTAGAGCGGAGTTACTCGAAGTTATTAAAGCAGAAAGGGGGTCTGTTGTTATGTGCCCTCCAGTAAGTTTCAATTCATAACAACCCTTGGTACAAGCAAACAAACACTGCCTGCTCCAGCGCCATCATCCCAATCTTCCCCATGTCTGAGACTAGCGTAGCAGATACTGTGTCAATCCATCTCATTGAGAGTCATTCTTTTCAAAGACCCTTGACCAAGCATGTTCTTTTCAGGGACTGATACCTCCTAATAACATACCAAATGAATAACATACCACTTGGTAAGATACACTAGTTTAAAAACATTTACAATAATGCTAACTATCCAACCCTTTCTCAAAGGGAGAAAGATGTAATAGTCTATTTCCATATATATTATAGCCCTGAAAACCCTATAGGGAAATTTTATTCTGTCCAATAGGGTCCTGATGAGTAGGAATGAATTGCATTGCAATGGGTCTAGTTTCATAAGGGAGTCACAAACAACAGGAAACCTGCACAGCTTCCCATTACCAAGGGAAACAAAATATCGTGAGTCGTTAGATAGGAAACTAAGTTTCATAATGAAAAGGTTTGTAGAGACTCTTCTATACAGTAAACTAAAAGCCCCCGTGAACAAACTGTCAATACTGTCAATACGTCACTAAGTGAACACTGCAGGAACAGTTCATTTCGAGGTTGAAAGTGTGTCTGTACACCCTTTTCTTGTAACATTTTGCTCAATGGCATTTTGTGCTGGATTCAACAATATAAGAAACAATCATTAAATTGCTTTCACTGTCCATTCAATATACTGAGAAATAATTATCACTAATAATTCAAAAGGGTAAAGAATTCTTACAAAAACAAATGAAAAGGTGTTTAAATTATGTGACCTTAAAAGGCTACGATGCTACAATATGGGTACTTGTTATCTTTTTACCTACATAGCCACCTTCTCACTTGCTATGTACTAAGCTTGTTCTTTATGATAAATCCAAAAGAAAACTCAAAAGTGTTGAGTCCATTCAGACTCAAAAGAACACTACAGGACAGAGCAGAACTGCCTCCCAGGGTTCCCCAGGCAGCACTCTTTTTGCGCTTATCGGTAACGTACGCAGGTAACACCAATTCAACTGCTGCTGATGCACATACAATTCCATGACAGGATTTTCTCTGAGTTGGGCAGTCATTCTCACCTTCCTTTTCCGAGTTGTTCCTCCACCGTTAACATCAACTCGCTGCCCCCTACAGTTCCTATCTAGTTTTCTGAATTGCTGTGATTACTTTAAGGAGTCCTGGGGTAGCGTAATGGTTACGCATTGGGTTGCTAACTGCAAAGTCTGCAGTTCACAACCACCAGGTGTTCGGAGGAAGAAAGATGGAGCTTTCTACTTCTGTAAAGAGTCAGTTTCAAACTCAGAGGCAGTTCTACCCTGTCCTCTATGAGGCAGCAATGACTCGGCAGCAGTACGGTGGGTTATCATTTTGGTCTCAGTTCTAAAAGGGGTACAATGCCAAAGGCAGACATTTTGAAAGGGCTTAAAGTTCCTTGGTTAAACTAACAGTGACAAGTATTCTAACTTTATTACCTACAACTACATATTCTACCTTTCTATGACTTCTATCATCTAACACACTGTATCCTTTGATGAGCCCTTACTAGTTTCTATTTAAAGCTTACCAATGGTCAGTGGGACTACCCCCACAACTCCAGTCCCCACTTTCAATCCCAGAAAGAGTTCTTTAGTAGAATTGTGAATTATGGAAAAAAAAAGTGAATTATGCTTGCTTCATTCTTTTTTAAGTCTTCACACTTAAGGAAATTATAACTGATGAACAGCTACAAAAAAAGGGTATTCAGCAATTCTTTTAATAGTCTTTTATAGATTAGAGAATTGTAAATACAGAAAGTTCATTGCTATTTTAAAAAATATTTTCAGTTAAATGCATTTTCATTACTTTATGTATTTCCTTAAAATAAAATTTTGTCATTTTAATGGCTAACTACATAGTATTAGTCTCCTATATGTTATCATAGCAATAATTATGTGAGGAATTTTGCTTGGCCATTACCATCTCTGATACTGTTGGGTAAGATCGAGTCAGCTCCAACCCAAAGCAACTCTAGTACCGAAGAACAAAACACTGCATGGTCCTGTGATATCCAGCCCACTGACACCGCCACTGCATCAATCCATTCTGTCAAAGGCCTTCCTCTTTTTTGCCGGCCCTCCACGTCAGCAACATGATGTCCTTCTCCAGGGAAAGTTCCGAGGACTCCCGACAACACGTCCAAAGCATGTAAGATGGAGTCTTGCCATCCTTACCTATAAGGAGTACTCTGGCCTTACTTCTTTCCAATACAGATCTGTTTGTCGTTTTAGCAGTTCATGGTACTTTCAGTATTCTTCTCCAGCACCACAGTTCAAATTTATCAATACTTATACGATCTTCCTTATTCAGCGTCAACTTTCACGTGCATAGGATGCAATGGTGAATACCATGGTTTGGGTCAGGTGTACCTTAATCTTCAAAGTGGCATCCTTGCTCTTCAATACTCTAAAGAGTTCTTGTGCAGATTGACCTAAGGCAATATGTCTTTTGATCTCTGAACTGCCGCTTCCTTGAGCATTGATTGTGGATATAAGCAAGACAAAATACCTGACAACTGCAACCTTTTTTCCATTGATCATGTTACTTATCGGTCAAGTTATGAGGATTTTGGTCTTCCTTACATTGAGTCATAATCTAAACTGAAGGCTACAATCCTTGATCTTCATCAATAAGTGCTTCAATTCCTCCTCAGTTTCAGCAAAGTTGTGTCATCTACATACCTCAGGTTAATAAGCCTTCTTCCAATCCTCATGCCACACTCTTCTTCATATAATCCAGCTTCTCTTGATTTGCTCAGCATATAGACTGAACAAGTACGGTGAGAGGATACAACCCTGATGCACACCTTTCCTGAATTTAAACCATGCAGTACTCTTGTTCTGTTCACACACCTGCCTCTTGATCCAAGTCCAAGTTCCAAATGAGCACAATGAAGTTTTCTGGAATTCCCATGCTTCTCAAGGTTATCCAGTTTATTATAGTCCACACAGTTAAATGCCTTTGTATAGTCAATGAAACAAGTAAACATCTTTCTAGTATTCTCTGTTTTCAACAACGATATCCCTATTCCACATTCTTTTCTGAATCTGGCCTGAACTTCTAGCAGTTCCCTGTCAACCTATTGCTGCAACCACTTTTGGATGATGTTAAACAAAATTGTATTTGTGTATGATATCAATAATTTTGTTCTGTAGCTTGAACATTCTCTTGGGTCACCTTTATTTGGAATGGGCACAAAAAAGGATCTCTTTCAGTCAGTTGTCCAGGTAACTGTCTTCTAAATTTCCAAATATAGACAGTGTCCCTCAGCTTTCTGAAACATTTCAATGGATCTTCCATCAATTCCTGGAGCTTTATTTTTGGCTAATACCTTCAGTGCAGTTTGAACTTCTTCCTTCAGCACCATTGGTTCTTGTTCATATACTATCTCCTGAAATTGGGGGATTGTCGACTAGTTCTTGGTGGTACAGTGATGCTATCTATGTATTCTTTTTATCTTCTGTTGATGCTTCCTCCATTCAATATTTTGCCTATAGAATCTTTCCAAGTATCAATTCAAAGCTTGATGTTTTTCTTGAGTGCTTTCAGTTTCAAATATGGTCTTTGAGTTTCATCCTTACCATCTATTGTTCCAGCAAATGCACCATCCAAACATACATGGACTTCTACAAGTGTCAAAGAGAGTGCAAAGCCGCCAAGAGAAGGTAACATATTTCCACCTCTAAAGCAGCACTGGCATCCCCCATCCAGCATTTACCTTGAGGGTACTGAGTCTGAAAGGAGGCCCTGCAGAAGCAGTAAGGAAAGCTTGGAGTTTCTGTCCTGAGTCACTTGGTCCAGTGAGCAGGAGTCCATGGCTGACATGCTCAGCTACTAGTTGAAAGGTGAGCAGTTAGAATCCAGCTACCAGCACCTCAGAAAACAGGCGTGGTAATCTACTTCTGAAAGGCTCTATGGTTAACTTAGTGGGGGATAATGGCCTAATCTACTGAGCACAGTATAAAATCAGCCCTGCACTACCTGTGCTAACAAAAAAGCAACATATACAATCCAAAATGCATTTCTACTTGACTTAATTACCATTCTTAAAGAGTTTCAACTCCTTAGCTATATTATCAACCAACAATGAAAAAGTCTAAAGTACAGTAGTTCTGTTGATGAAAAACAAAGTTGGCTTAGGAATAAAAGTTTGACAAGTCATAAATGGAAAACAATGGAAAATATTTTAAAATTACATATGTTTAAAAATAGTTTACTTAATACTTTCTTCATAAATTAATCAGCAAGATTTTAAAAGAGCTATTCTTATTAGATGCTGTTAAGCTAAAACAGAGACTGTTTCCAAATTGACCTATTTGTATCACTCCAAATTTAAATACAGAGAGAAAAATTTAAATGACAGACTATTTCTCTTTATAATTCTTAAATACTTGCCAAAAGTGTCTATTTGTTATGTTATAAAGGACTAAGCATCTATGTTTACTAGGAAAGGAAAAATTGGACTTTCTATTTTTTATTTTAACTATTATAATTAACTCCTCCAAAATGAGTGATTTTTTTATAAGCACAAAGAACATAAATGTCTATTTCAACTTGTATTCAAAAAGACAATTATGATTAGGGTTTGAGGTTACTGTGAGATAGAGACCTAATCACAAAATTGATATTAGTTGGTAAAACTCAACTAATTAAAAAACAAACAAACCTATAAACCAAACTCAATGCCAGCAAGTCTATTCTGGATCGCTATGAATTTTAAATATAGAGACAATTAAATATGCCAACATGAACGTATTTACTTGTAATTTCACAGGAAACAGAAACCTGGTGGCAAAGCAGTTAAGCACTTGGCTGCTAGCCAAAGGGTTGGCAGTTCAAACTTGCCAGAAGCTTGCCGGAGGAAGCCCTGGTCATCTGCTCCAGCAGAGGACAGCCTGGGAAAGTGTGGGGACGGCTTTCCTCAGTCACATCAGGTTGACGAAATCAACTTGAAAGCCCTCAACAGCAGTGTAATAGGCAACCGAGTTTTAACATAATTTAAACAACAACACTAAGAAGCAAAAGGTTTAGATTCCAAGGTGGTTTTTAATTTTGATTTTAAGCTGTAAAAAGCAAAGACCACAGTAATAATAGTAAGGCCCTCATCCCTTTGAAACTATCTTCCATGCTTTAAAATACAACTATTTGAAAATAATGGTCCCCACTTTCTTTTGGTTTCTGCTGATTGTCCTATTAGTTTACTGGGTAAATATTAACTGCTTACAAGTTAACTAGCATTTGTGAAGGGGGATTGGGAGAGGAGGTGGGACACCAAAGGGATGAAAATTAAAATCATTTTCCCAATAATATTTAACATTTAAATCGAAAGCCTGACTGACATGTCCAAATCCACTTCTAAAAATATAGAACAATTAACTCAATTAAGTTGCCACTATTATATTACACTGAACTTCTACATACCTGGCTTCATAACTACAAGATGCAATTTCAGCCTTTGATAAAACAGAATCAATTCCATTTGATTGTGCAGAATCTGGAGTGTCCCACACTGACGGATCAGGTATTTCTGCTTTAGAAATAAAATTAAATGAGTATATGTTGAAAATGGATTTTTTTATCTTTCATCCAAAAAATGTTTTGCATTGCATTCCTATATAAGCATTCAGTAAATTCCAAACAACATCTCCAATTGGTATTTATTTCCTTATTTAAGCAAAGTTTATAACAGTAAAGTTCATTTCCATTATACTCTTCACTCCATCAGCAATCAATTAAGTGTCCTGCTTTAGTACTAAACTCAATTTTTAAAATACACAAATATAAAATATTCCTCCAACAGGCTCTTAAAATTAGTAAGATTAAGAAAGTGAACGAGATAAATCTCGACTGACTGCTGTAAAATGATTGTAAAATTTCTCTGTAATGGCAAACAATTAGTGGGAAATGAACATTTATTGGAATGCTCTTTGCCATTTTCTAATTGAAGGATCAGCAAAACATACATCACAATCCTACAAGCCATCTGATCAAAAAGTAATTTAGTAAGCCACGTAACCAATAAAGAGGTCTTCATCTTAAATTTAAGGTTTTTCTTTTGGCTATGTAGCAAGTAAAAGGGCCTCACAAAATTATCCCTTTTAGGTAATTCTACTCTTAGTTTAACAATGCATGTTGAATTAAACACATTCAAGTGTGCTAAAAATACCAATTGCTTTATAGAACACACAAGTGCTGTCTAAATGGTACAGCTAACTTAATAGCCAAGCCACACGTGATGCTGTACGCAAGAACAGAAAACATGACCTAGTGAGCCCATTGGCTGCGTGCCACTTTGCTTCCTTTACCACTTTCAGCATCACTAGCAATTTAGAAATAGACTTGAAACAGTTTCAGTTTATAGGTCCCTTGGGATGATATTATTAGGTTACCAGAAGAATATGCTGTAAAAACATATTACACATTCTAAAAATATTATCTCAGCCATATCTCCACTATTAAAAGCAAAAATATCATCAGTTAGAAAAATAAAACTGAGATAAGCCACTGAAGCTACATCTAAGACAACCCTACTTTGAGTACACTGAACCCAGCATTTCTTTTCTGTTTACTTTGGCAGAGTTCACAGACCATCAGAACCACAGGGCACAGTATCTGACTTCACAGGTTAAGGCAACCCCTCTGGGGGGGACTCCAATAATCCTAAGTATGACCGGTTATGCACCTCTGACACCTGCAACAAGCACGGCTGCCTCCAAGCACCCGTTCACGTAAAACATAAATGCAAACCAAATTCTAAGGATGGCCACCTCAGTGGGGTAAAATCCTACTTGCCTCAAAAGTAAAAATGGTTTAATGTATCACTTGAGCTTGGTTTCTGATATGGCAACAACACATTGCTACCCTGATACAAGCTACAGGCAGAATGCAGAATAGACTGCTTGGGGCATCTGAAGACCCTAAGGCTACACATCACCTTTAACCGTCTATTCTAAACTAGAAAAACATACAAGGATCAAACATCAGAGTGCAATAGAGGGTGCTATCAGACCAAAAAAGTGCTGAAGCTTGATCACAACCAGCTGCCTTTCAAAGGTATGACTGTGAGTTATGCTTTAAAAGTGGGGACTTAGGCGATTTCTGTATTTGAAGGGCTAGTTAGCTAGCCTAAGAGACTTGTTTTGGAAATTAGAGAAAAATCATGCTTGAGGGGCAGTCTCTCTGGGGCGCAGCACCCGTGTGTTGGCCTTCACTGGGCTGGCTGACCTTTTCCACAGAGCAGCAGAGTGCGCGGATCCCTCCATGAGCGGAGTGAGTTGCTTCATGTGAGATTCGGGGCAATGCAGGGACACAGTGTCCTCACTGGAGGGCAAAGTAGAGAACTGCGCATCAAAACTTGACAAACTAGACGGGCACATGGAGAATGTGGAGTAACGGTTGGAGAAATCAGAGGCCAGGACCCAAGTCTGTGAAAAAGAAATCGCTCAGAATAAATCTATGACTAGCATGATTTTAAAAACTGTTGTTCTTTAGAATGAAAACTGAAGTTGCTGAAGGGAGAGGACATAGCTGTATCCTGGGAATCCAGGCGAGGGAATAAAAGGCCCCAACCATGAACTCTTAAGTATAAATGGAGTCCAAACAATGTGGGCATCAATGAGAACTGTCATTGCTGAGTACTGGCTCAGCAAGCAGCTTCAAAAAGGAAGTCATGGGTGAAGATCCCAGGTTACATGCTGGTCTCATCATCAGACAAAAGAGGCTCTGAATATCGAGTAAGGAACTGAGGTTTCTATCAGGGACTAACGATGCTAGACGCCCTGCTACTTTGCCCAGCCATCAAGTCAAATCATTTTTTCTTAAAGATATCATGTGGAAGCCAAAGATTTGAATTCTTAAACTGATCCTCAATTTTTTCCAATTTAGCATCATGCTGACAATGACCCAAAGAGAAAAAGATCAGGAAGTAACGAGGAAAGAAGAGCCGAGACACTGAATAAAACAAATCCGAAGCATTAAGTTTAGAAGTGACCAAATTTGAGAAAGGATTATCTATTTATTTTATAATTTAACAAATATTTTGGTAAGCCCTTAAGGGTTCAAAAGGCTTAGTATCCAAAAGTGAATGGTATCAAGGTAAAGCAAGAGTATAAAATAAAGAGCAGCATATTCACTTATTCTAGTGAGAGTCTATTTGCGTGACAGTTTTCAATGGCAAATGACATTAATATTTTTCTAATGATTCACCTTTCTGAAGTAGAACGGTAAGAATTCTAAAAGGCAATTAAACTACTAGGAAAATCCCCTGGCTAAATTGATGAAGACAAGTAGCCAATGACAGCAGTCTGTTAACAAGCTATTTGTGGGAGACTGACTTTGATGGGAGGAAAGGTAAAAGGGATGTGCTTGCTGAAATGTCGACTGAAGGAAGGATGTGTGTAACACACATACCACCCTACTCGTGTCAGAATATGGAGCACTGAGCAGCTGAAGAGTCACCACTGAGCTAACTCATTGAGTTGTCACACACACATCATGTCTGTCTTTCAACACTCAAGTAGGAAGCTCTACTGACTTCCGAGGATGTAACATGTATCATGCATTTCCTCAAACTACTCATTCCTGAAGCCTAAAACTCGATCTCTTAAGTAGAATAATATAGGAAATTAAAAAAACAAATACCAACTACCACAAAACCATACCACTAGTATTTAACACCCACAATGGCAAATACAATGCAACCACACCTCAGACAGAACCAGTTTACTAAAGAACAGCTGCTCCATGGTATCATAAGGCACGCAAGTCAACCTACCAAAAATCTCTGAAAAAACCGAAGACAAAACAAAACAAAGCGCCCATCTTTGGAAAATAGATGTACAAGTGGTGCAAACTGGGCATCTACACTTATTTTCTAACGATTGTACCTATACAATGAACAAAACTACTGTAATCGCAGAAAGAAGAACACTGTGCTACGAGATGTGCGCTGGCTCTCTTTTTGCCTTAACTTCATGGCTTCCATGGGAGCATCTCTAAAAGTAGCCCAAGGTTTACTAACATAAACAAAGAATCACACTGCATTCCTTCTACAATACACCGTAGATCTAATTTCTGACTCATTTCTGATTAGCATTTTTCTGAAAGGCTAATTAAAAAATTGTGGGGCTTTGCAGAAATCCATGAAGAAAACTATTACATGGGTCAAAGGAGTTCTTTTTTTTTATTTTTTTTAAACATTTTATTAGGGGCTCATACAACTGCTATCCCAATCCATACACACGTCAATTGTGTAAAGCGTATTTGTACATCATTTCTCAAAACATTTTCTCTCCATTTAAACCCCCGACATTAGGTCCTCATTTTTCCCCTCCCTCCCCGCTCCCCCCTCCCCCACGAGCCCTTGATAGTTTATAAATGGGTATTTTGTCATATCTTGCCCTGTCCGACTTCTCCCTTCATCCACTTTTCGGTTGTCTGTCCCCCAGGGAGGAGGTCACACACAGTTCCATGTAATCGGTTCCCTCTTTCCTACCCATTCTCCCTTTACCCTCCCTGTTTTGCCACTCAGACCACTGGTCCTATAGGGCTCATCCATCCTGGATTCCCTGTATTTTCAGTTCCTATCTGTACCAGTGTACCTCCTCTGGTCTAGCCAGTCTTGCAAGATAAAATTCAAGTCATGGTAGTGGGAGCGGGGAGGAAACCTTTAGGAACTAGAGGAAGGTTGTATTTCTCATCATTGTTACATCGCACCCTGACTGGCTCATCTCCTCCCCGAGACCCCTCTGCAAGGGATCTCCAGTGGCCTACTAATGGGCTTTGGATCTCCACTCCACACTGCCCCCATCATTCACTATGGTAAGATTTTTTGTTCTGATGATGCCTTACACCTGATCCCTTCGACACCTCGTGGTTGCAAAGGAGTTCTTTCAAGGCAATTATTTCTGAGGGAAATAAAGATATCTGAAAATCTTACATAACATTTGGAATGATCTAGTTTATTGCTTTTTATTGAGATCTAAAAGGTAAAAAGCCAAAGCAACAAGAACTGCTGTTTCGTACAGGAACTAAAGATTTAAAAGGAAACAGGGACACAGGATAACGGCAGTCCAATAAAGGCAGAGTTCTATTGTGTCTTCTCCCACACCCTCAGAAATCTTTTTGAAACGTGAACTTGAGTGACCCTGCTGTGACACAGCACCCCAACAACTAGTCACTGCCAAGTTCTGAGGCTTCCATGAAATGATGCCCCATCGTTTGCACCACCAACCTAAACAGAGACAAGGCAAACTAACCACACCTTTGAAAACTCTTCACCATCTGTGCTTGGAAAACATAACTATCTAATTCAAGCAAACATCAGTGGAGAGAAAATAACTATAAATAGTCATTCGTAGTACCCTGAGATTTTGCTTTGATTTAAGATGTCACTGACATTCATAAAACCCTTGAATGAAAAAGCTAATTATTTCAACTCTGCTTTCATTTCTGCAACGTTAATACCAACAGCAAAGACCCGAAGTCCTCAACAGGAACAGTGTGACTTCAAAGAGAGCTCATTATTTGTACCTGCTTTGCCTTTCAGGATTTTATTCTGGTAATAATGCCACTCCAAATGGGGGTTGGCACCAGGGCGTAAAGGTGCCCTTCCTGTGCCTCTGTTACTTGTGACAGCCACTGGTTTTCCTGTAGAGAAAAGCATAAAATTATCTCTACTCCATGTACAGGAAATATGAACAATATTTACAATATATAACGTTTTCCATGGTTTTCTAAAAATTTGATGTTTTAAAATTTAGATTTAGCCTCTCATCTATAAGGTACTATCTTTAAGAAATTATCAATCACCATTCAAAAACTATCTGAGTTTCTGACCAGTAACTCAAAAGGGAAGCTATTTGTGACAATTGTGAGACATTTATCCAACTTACTGCTACTTATCTTTCAGAGGCTTTTGTTTTATCTTGTAGAAGGGACAACAGAAAGCAACTCATATACTAGATTTAAACTACAGGTTGTGGAGTAATATCTATACTAATTTTTAAATTTTACAGCGAGATTACAGTAATACCATCAATCTGATTTACCATGTAACTAGATGATTAGTTATTCAGAAAAAATGTGTCCAAGTTACAGAATAACTTTCACGCACATTGTTACAAAAATAATTTAGTTGTAATGAAATAGTCTGAATTATTCAAATACATTCTACAGAACGCTTTAGTTGTAAGGGGGGAAAAATAGACCAACAATGCATCAAAAAGTCCTCCCTGGGTATTCTATCATAAGGTGAAATGAAGTCCTGATACAGGCTACAACATGGATGAACCTTGGAAACATCATGCAGAGTGAGATATAAAAAGACAATTATTATTTGCTCCCACTTATATATGAAATACCTAAAAGGGGTAATTGTAGACAGACCAAAGTAGATGAGTGGTTACCAAGGGATTGGAGGTGGAGGCGGGATAGGGGGAGTTACTGCTAAAGGGAAATTGAGTGTTTCTTAAGGGTGATGAAATGAAAAACTTTAGAATTACTGTCACTAAATTGTACATCTAAAAATAACTAAAAGGGCAACTTTGTTGATTTCACCATGATTACTATTAAAGTTACTCATGGGTGAAGATCAATTAACATTCTAAAAATTCCTTTTAGAACTACCCATGACGACAAAAATCAAGTCTTGTGACTCAGCAGCACCTGAGCCACAATCCGTAACAACCTTTAAGGAAAGAAACAACTGCATAAAATGCTAGTACGTTACCTGTCAGATATGACCACTGAAAAAATTCAATGTACCTGCTCTTTGTAAAGCACTGATTAGTTCATACATACCTGAAATCCCACTCAAAGATTGGACAAATTATATTCTAGAAATATCAGTAACACAAGAATATGCTACAACCAGAGTTGAAATGGTCGCATCAGATAAATTAACCAGGTTATCTATTAAGACAGTGGCCTCAGTCTTGTTTGCTGAATCCCAATGGCACTGACTTTTAAAATCTCCTTAGTAACAAAGTAATAGTAAATACAGATTACATACAGAAAAAATATGTACACTTGTCAGATGCTAGATCCTGCACCTGCAGATGAGTGTTCTTCCCTGAAAACGTCATGGCTCACTATAAAGCTTTCTAATTTCCCTACATCTTTCTTGGCAATGGCGTCCAGAACACGTGGCAGCAGGGACTGATTTTGCCAAGAGAAGCACAAGAAATTTTTGGTTTTTAAAAAAATTTTGTGTTTCTGCTGCACATATATTTAAAATAACAATTTTCTTAAAACATAAATTAGAATACAGACCTTTGAGATCTGGTCTATTTCGTATACCCACTGATACAAAGAAGCAATCCATATCAACATGCATGATACAGCTCTGATGTCTGGGTGAACTCAATACTGACACGCTTCCTAAAAGGGAAAAGAGAACATTCAAACGCCAAACTAAATTTTCATATTCTAAAAAGTAGGTCACGTTAATTCTAAAATGTGTTACTTTAAAGATGTTTACAAGCAGAAGATAGTAATTTTTAAACAATCATATTATAGAATATATTTCTACCACCTCAAACAAAATTTTTTTCTTTAGCTGTTACAATTCAGAAATATCAATTTGTGTCCTTTTTAGTTTCAAAATATAAAATCAACTGTAAATAACGGTATGTTCTCCCATTCCACATTAAAATATCTAAGTCCCTAAATAAAATAACTGGTCAAGAAAAAAAGCCTAAAAATCATTTCTGTATGCTGTTAATTTGTAATAGTTTACAATTTGCACATTTATTCACGGTTAGCAAATTAAAGGTTTGATAATCACTATTCCACGCACTTTGGAGATATAACATTTCTTGATAAAATAACAATAAAAGTTGCCACCATTATTGAGTATTTGGTAGCCCAAACACAGGTGAGAAGTGCGGCAGAACAGTGGTGGTGGTGGTGAGTGTGATCGAGTTACTCTGGGCTCACACAATTCACGTGACAAGGCAGAACTGCCCCACAGAACTTCCTTTGCCGCACTCTTCCCAGGAGTAGATCCAGGGATCTTTCCACTCATGGAGCCACTGGGGGTGCACAGTCGGCTGCTGACACCACCAGGGCTATTCTTATTACCTCATTTTACACATGAATAATTACTCAGGTCACTGGTCTGCTTTCAGAGCTCAAACCACCATGCTGTTGTTCTAAACAGATTTCAAAACAGTATATAAAACAATTGTGTCCGAGAGGACCTCAAAGTTCATGGAAAAATAGTAGTGAATTTTCCCATGAACGTTTTGAATCCTACTCAGGATTTTTTCTTCATGCTGCCAAATACTATCAAATCCCTGTGAAGCATATATACCATATTTAAAGAAAAATAGTAAGTGTCCTTTGCTAAGGATTCTGTTTTCTAATCACTGAGAGTACACAGAGATTCATTCTTTTAACAGCCATTCAGGTTCTCCTCTCCACTAGTCCCCACCCGTTGCCTTCTTCCCTGGTCCTTTAAGATACTCAACTCATGAAATAAGAACCACGTGCTAGAAGAAATGTCTGAATTTCATTCTCTACTGAGCTGTTTGTTGTTAGGTGTTATCACTAAAGTTCCGATTCATGGTGACCCAAAGTATAAGCAAATGAAAGAACCATTGGTTGGTTCTTCTTCATCCTCACAATCATTCCCATGTTTGAGCCCAGTGTTGCAGCCCGAGTCATTTCATCTCTTAAGGAGATCCCTCTTTTTTGGCTCTCTACTCCCTTTAAGAGTCTCAGAAACTCCCAGGGGGGTAGTTCTACTCTGTCCTATAGGATCATTATGAGTCAAAATTGACTCAATGGCAGTGAATTGGGTTTTTTGGACTTTCTTCCCTTTTAGTTTTCTTTGCACAATTTATTGTAGTACTTGGGCTTCTTGATCCGCACTTTGAAATCTTTTGCTCACCTCTTTTACTTCATTTCTTCTTTTGCTTTAGCTACTTTACGTTCAAAGCCAGGTTGAGTGTCTTGTGACATCCATCTTGGTCTTTCCTGTCTTAGTGACTTTTTGTTTTCTTCATACATATCCTTGATGTCATCTCACAACTCATCAGAGGAACGTGTTCAATGAGTCAAATCTATTGAGATGGTATCTAAATTCAGGTGGGATAGACTCATTAGTCTTCTTCAGCTTCAACTTGAACCATCATGTGAGCAACTGATGCCTGCTATACAGTCAGCCCGTCCTTATTCTGATCCTGAGCTTCACTACTGCTTTAAAGTGAAATCAGTGAATTTGATTATTGTGCATTTCACCTGAAGGGTCTACTTGGAGCATTGTGTTTCTAGTGTTGAAAGGAGGTATTTTTAAATGAGTAGGTAGTTGGTCCTGCAAAATTTAATGGGATCTCTAGCATAGTTTCTACACCAAAAAACCCTATTTTTCCAACTACTAATCCTTCTTTAAGGAGTCTTGGTGACATAGTGGATTACATGTTGGGCTGTTAATCACAAGATCAGCAGTTCAAACCAACCACCTGCTCTAGGGAAGATGATGGGGATCTGTCTGGTCCTGTGAAGAATAATTGCCATGGAAACACACAGGGACAGTTCTACACTGTCAAATAGGATCACTATGGGTCGGAATGGACTTGGTGGCAGTGAGTAAATGAGATCCTTATTCACTTCCAACTGCACATTTCAATTACCAGTAATACATCTTCATTGTATGTCTAAATGATTTAAGAAACCATACGTTTGTAAAAATCTTTCATTTCTTTATCTTTAGCATTAATGTTAGTGTGTAAAATCAAAAGTATTAATCGGGTGAACTGGTCATCTTCATCTGCATAAGGATCTAGCCTATCACTGACAGTGTTGTACTCTAGATTTCAAATTTGTTTTTTGATAATGTGATGCCATATCTCTTTGTTATTCTCAGTATAGACTCCATAACTGCCTAATTAAAAATGTCCAGTACCGATTCATTCCAGCTAATGCTTAATTGATCTTCAAGCGTTCCATTTCATTTCATGACTTCCAATTTTCCTAGATTAATACATTCCATGTTTTGATTATTTATAGATTTTTACAGTTGTTTCTTCTCAAATTGAGTTGTGTGGTGTTAGCAAATTAAGGTCTCAAAAGCTTTACTCAGCCACGTAATTGAAGTTGACTACATTTCAAGAAAAGTCTTTGCTACTTGTATTATTAGTGCCTTCCAACCTAAGGGGCTTGTCTTCCAGCACTGTATCAGACAACATTTTACTGCTGTTCATAAAATTTGCACTGGCCAATTTTTAAAAATTACATCACTCAAGTCCTTGTTAGTCTGAAACCTGCCCACCATCGGTGACCCTGATCATACTTGAAATGCCACTTTTCTGACAGACTACGGTGATTTTTGTCTTGCTTCGATGCTGGAAGCTATGCCACAAATATTTCAAATATGAGCAAGAGCAAATGAGCTGAAGAATACTGATTCTGAAAGTTTTCTCTCACAGTTGGCTTCAAGTAACTTACTGTATATACTCGTGTATAAGCCGAGTTTTCCAGCACACGTTTAATGCAGTTTTTGCGGTAAAACTAGGAGCTTCGGCTGATATTTGGGTCGGCTTATACTTGAGTATATATGGTAGATCCTGGAAAAGTTTCTATTCTTACTGTGTGCAAGGGACTAGCGAGTCTTTGCTCATTTTATCTTTCTTCAACTTAATACTCCATGCAGTGTGAGTGGTGAAAAGGGAAGCTGTGACTCAAAGAAGTGAACTAACTTGCCGATTGTCCTGAGGCATAAGAATGGCAGCGCCATCAACTCGATGGGTTAACAGGACAGCCACAGCAATGGACTCAAACATTGTCAACAAGCACAAGGTTGGCATGGAGTGAGGCAATATTTTGTCCTTACATATGGGGGTTCACCATGATCAGAGTTGACACCAGGACAACTAACAACATCCAATTCAAAAGTACACTCAAGAGTGTACTCTCCTGCTATACTCTATCCCAGGATGCTTCAAAATGTTCATGGAAAAATGAAATTTTATAACCATTTATGTTTCCCATAAACTTTTTTGATAGCTCCTATTACAATGGAGAAAGAACTGTTAAAATCACAATTCCAATGTTGAAAATAATAATATAAACATAATAAAAATGGCTTTTAAAAACATTCCAACTAGTACAGAATGTGTAAGCCAAATAGATCTATTGAACGATTTCACACAAAATGAAATTTCTCATTTTATTCCCATCATGAAAATAATTCAGAACAATTCTTTGAAGCTTTTAAAAATTAAATGACCTCAAGACACAAGGTCAAGATATAACCTAAGATCTATAAAAATTATTTCAAAATACTATGTGAATTCTAAAAAGTACTTTATATAAACTCAAGAAAAACGAAACCAAATATTGTAGCATATAGCAGGGGGAAGAAGGACCCATATGGAGAAGGCACTATCATTTTCTGGAACATAATCATGAGCTTCTCTCTGTATCTCAGTTTCCCCAGCTCTCCCTACCCCAAGGTCCCCTATATTTGGTAAAAAGCATATAAACCTCAGACCAAGTAGTAATTTATAGTGATTCACTCAAATTCATGCCATCAAGTCGATTCTGATTCATAGCAACGCTATAGGACAGAAAAGAACTGCCCCTGTGGGTTTCTGAAACTGCAACTCTTTGTGGGAGTACACAGCCTCATCTTTATCCCATGGAGTGAATGCTGGTTTCAAAATGCTGACACCTTGAGGTTAGCAGCCCAATGCATAACCCACTGGCACAGAAACAGATTTGTTATTGCTGATTTTGTGTGTTGGTTTTAGTTTTTGATGACACATATTATAAACAAAATACAACCAACCTACTTATATGTAAAAATAATTTCTAAAAATGTACTTCTAAAATTACAAAAACTATCATCTATCATTTATTTAAAAATCATTGTGAGAAAATTTCTAGAAAGTTAACAGTTACTCTTACCAAACCAATTTCATTCTCCTAAGACTTTAAGCACTAATTATAATACACATTACACTTTATACAGTCTAAAGCGTCAACCTTTGGCAACAGCTAGATAACTATAAATACTCAGAATCCCAACCTCCTTACTTTTTAAATCACCTGAAAATTTTCAGGGAGCCACGATAAAATATATTTTAAAAAATATTTTAGTATGGATTGTTATAGGAGTTGTTAAGAACCCCCAATAAAATGATTATATGTATGTGTGTATATATATAAAATTATTAAATGTTCTCAAATCACAATTATACTTACTGAATATTTAAAATTACTTCTAGAATCATAATTATACGTAATAAAACTTATAAAGCCTAATGCTCCCAGAGACTTATATTTTAAGAACTTAGTATTAACTAGACCGATGACAATATATGAACAAAATGATGAAGCATGACTGTTCCTTAAGAAAACAATTTAGTATCTACCTGTGTCAGTTACAGTAAGTGCAGACCTGCCTGTTTTCATTTTTTTTAACTTTTCCCTTCCCGGAAAGACACCACTACTTTGTCTTTGTAGAGTATTGACAAACTCAGTCAATTCACACTTCCATGTTGATATGTGATGCAGTCTCGAATGAGAGTAGAAGTCTGAAATGAAATTGCAGTCTGAAGGCTTGGATGGCACTGAAGGTGCTGCCTTGCTAGGAGTCGGTACTGAAGAAGTGCTTTTTGTGCTTGAAGGCCCCTGAAGAGTGGATTGGTGTGCACCATTAATTTTCATGGTACTATGTGGAGACAATAATGGGAAGGAATTAGTTCTGTGTGGATTCCGCACTGCATCTGCATCTCTGTTGTTCTGTGGCAACTGCTGCACAGTGCAGTCTCGGAGGTCGGTGCTGCTCTTGTCAGTGACCGCCGCCTCCTCCTGGGCGGAGTCTGGAGAAAGCCTGTTGGCAACACTGTTGCCCATGGGCACCATGCACTCCTGGGTCTTTAAGGCACCATTAGAGCTATGAGTGTGGCCATTACAAATGGCAGTGCTGTCTCTGTGATGGGGAATTCCGTTCTGTTTCCGATCCAAAGAGATCTGCTCCAGCTCCACACAACTAAAATCATGATTTGCAGTTTCTTCAATCCAACTGTTTATGCCATTGACTTTGATTTCACCTTCTGTCTCAATCTTCTTAATTATGTGATTTCTAAGGCAGGAAAACAATTTTAAATTAATAATGTCTGACTTTCAAGCTAAAACATCTTTTTAGTTTAGATATTTTCTTATTGATACACACTCTAGTGCTCTTTCCTCTTGCCCCACAAAAAAATGCAAGAAATTAAACCACACACTTTATATTGTTATAAAAAAGATAACTTTGTTAAACTAAAGTACTAACCTAGGAAAATTCAGTAAAATTAGCAGTCTTTTAACCACTCCTCCCCAACCCCCCTACCTTTTTGTGCATTTAAAAAAATATTCTCTCCAACAACTTTTCTCATCACCAATTGAAATCTGAAACTCCAAGTAACTTCAGACCACAGTGACTGGCACTTAGTAGGTGGTCAATAAATACTTGCTGAATTAATACAGTATAAATAGTCCCATAAAAACGGGTAAGAAATGTTGTCAGAATTCTTATTCTTCCTTTTTTAGAATTATGGCGGGATTGTTCAACTTACTAAATCAAATATTCCTATAATAGGATTAAAGTTCTCTGAGGCCTGGTAGTTTACTTAAGAAAAACTACTAATACAGACTATACTGACTAACTCTATGGAACTACTAACTGTTGACAAGTCAATTAAAATTTAACCACTGCATGATCACTGGGTCTTAATGAAGGGAGCGCAAAATATTAATTAATTAATATAATATTAATTACTACCAGGCTGCAGGTAAGACCATTAAGTATGTTTTGTCTGACAGTCCCTTAACCTATTGCCAACGTGGTTAATTCGGAATGAAGCAAGAGTGGCCCCATGAGTAGAATACAGAGCATCACCAACCAATAGAAGGTTGGGTCTAGTTAGGGCTGACCATCTCCTGATTATGATAGCCAACTGAGTGGCTCCAAGTCTCACAGACAGATGAACATGCTAGCCAAGCGCCTGAAGAAGACAAACTGGAAATAGTTAGAACAGGGAAGAAAACTACATTTGTTATTTCAGAGAAAGTCTGGCCTATGAAACAGAGAGAAACTCGGAAGTAGCATATGTATGTCATGTTTTCAAAGAAATTTATAAAGTATGCTGAATAAAACAAAAATTATCACACAAAGCAACAAAAACAAAGCAATTCATAAAAGTCTTAAACCTAGTTTTCTGTGTGAACACATGAGGATTCTTTACATGTATAACAACACATGCAGCAGAAATTTATAGGCCAGCAAAAAAAAATCTTTAATATACATTCTTTCTGTAGTATATAGGTTTTCAGCCTCGACAAATGGGTATTCACAAATTAGCTGTATTAGAAATATATCCTAATAATATAAATATTTACTAGACAATAGCAAAACTTAAAAACTAATCATTGAAAACCGTCCTAAAATTATCATAGGAAGCCTTCAAAATACATGTTTTCTACTTTTATTAGTGTACGGTAAAGAGAAAAGAGTGTATTCTGTTAAACATATTTTAAAAAATCATAATCAAAAGTGTTGGATAAATGTTAATATGCTTCCAAGTTAATAGGAGTTGGGAAAATACTAATAACAACAACAAAAATTATAGAAGGGAGTGACATTGGATCCTCCCAGGTTAATTAGACTCCTGGTCTTTTGGAAAAAATATATCCAACTCCCAAAGCAAGCAATTTAATAAATAAGGTGTAGTAGGCTAAATGATAATGAACCACCTGATGTATAAGTTAAGGCAACACACCAATTAATTGGGAAACTAATTTACCTGGGATTATTACAACTACAGCTTAAATCAATACATTAAAAAAAAAAAAGCCACATTGGAACAAAGTCTACATTTATCCCCTAAACTGAAGGTCATCAACTAAACTTCCATTGACATAAATATTTGTGCATTTAGAACTGTCATGAATTTGGGGTTTTGGAAATTTTCAAAAATTACTTAGAAATGAAAAAAAAATTACTTAGAAATGTTGGAGAAATTTTCTAATACAAAACAAAATGAATTAATCCTGTTTTTGAAAATGAAAAATTCTACAGTAAATTGTTTCTGTGGAAATAATTGCTTTCAGGAAAACATGGACAAATTTACTACTAGTAATTTAAGATCCACTGGTTTAACAGGGACAAATGTATTACAATTGGAAAAATCACTTACATTTAATTATGAAATTAATGTTTAGGAAAGACACTCCACATACATATTTCAGCATGTTTACAACAGGGTGCCGAGCCAGATTTTATATTTGCTTCTGTCTCTCTTCAGCAGAGTGAAGGCCTACTCACTTCTAAACACCAGCTACATAATATTCCCCACTGAGACAAACTTACACCCTGTTGTTGAGCTGTTTGGATATATTGCTTGGGCCCGGCATAGAGTCTTCAGGTTTGCATACGGGATTAAAGTTGAGAGCTCTCTGTACAGTGGACTGCTTGGTGTACAGCTGATAGGGTATGCAGGATAAAAGTCGTCCAGCTTTAATGCTGTAACAAAAACACAATTACCAATTTAGAATTTGACATTTGAAACAAGCTCCATGAAAAAAATCAATCTTCTGAATTGAAGTATCTCACCAACAATCAACTACTTGTTTTCCTAGCTTATTCCTTTTTCCTGTTTTAGTGGACCTGATACAATATGATTTTTCATTAACACTCGACTTACACCGTTGAGAACACAGACACACAGCACATCAGAAATTTTAACAGTAAGTGGGCAACAATTTTCCACAACAGGAAGGAAAAAAATAAAAAATACTAAACCACTTGCTGATAAACTCATTACAACTTGTGGCAACCCAATGTTCATGAAAATAGAATTGTACTTCACAGAGCCTGCAACTAGTTTTTCAGAACTTGATCACCAGGCCTTTCTTCCAAGGACCCATGATTATTAGAAGTATACAACAGTTATGTTTGGGTTTCTTCAAAGGATTCCTAGTCTAATTTTACTCTTAATTCTTTTTATCAGGTATCACTGAGAATGTCTGATTTGAGACCCATAGTAAAATAGACTCTTTATAAAACTTCATGGATTTACTTCTTTTATAAGCTTAAATATTCTGTTGGGTGGCATGGCATTTGTTACGAGTTGGACAAGATCCTATATCTGTTTATGTGACCATTGTTTCATGTTTTTAATTTTAGTATTTATTTTTTGTTTGGGGTTTGGGGGTATTTTTTTGGTTTGTTTAATCATTTTATTGGGGGCTCATACAACTCTTATCACAATCCATATATACATCCATTGTGTCAAGCACATTTGTACACTTGTTGCCATCATCATTCTCAAAACATTCGCTTTCTACTTGAGCCCTTGGTAGCCACTCATTTTCCCCCTCCCTCCCGGCTCCCCTCTCCCTCATGAACCCTTAATAATTTGTAAAGTATTATTCTGTCATGTCTTATACTGTCCGACGTCTCCCTTCACCCACTTTTCTGTTGTCCATCCCCCACGGAGGTTATATGTAGATGCTTGTAGTTAGTTCCCCCTTTCCACCCCACCCTCAGCACTGGTCCTGAAGGGATCATCTGTCCTGGATTCCCTGTTTTCCAGTTCCTATCTTTACCAGTGTACATCCTCTGGTCTAGCCACATTTGTAAGGTAGAATTAGGATCACGATAATGGGTGGGGTGGAAGCATTTAAAAACTAGAGGAAAGTTGTATATTTCATTATTGCTACACTGCACCCTGACTGGCTTGTCTCCTCCCTGCAACCCTTCTGTAAGGGGATGTCCAGTTGGCCTACAGATGGGTCTTGGGTCCCCAATCTGCACTTCCCTTCATTAAATGTAACCTATTTAATAAACTAAATTGTGATTTGCATAAAGATTTAAAGACCAGACAAGTTTTACATTCAACAATTTTTACACATTTTGTTTCAAGTCTTTGACTGCCACCTCAGTGTACCATCGCCTATCTCACTTCCTATTTCCATTTCTTCTCCTTTCCTGACCCTCTGAGCCTTGTCTTGGGTAAATGCTGTCCTTTTGACCTGTGTGGTTAACTGTTTTAACATAGGTGTGTTTAGTTCCAGACACGAGGGGTGATTAAGGGCCATACTCTTGGGCGGG
>NW_022111368.1:25675075-25700000 GCF_000313985.2 Echinops telfairi | reverse complement strand
GAATCCTACCTGCTTCCATCTGACTAGTAATGCTGGTCTCTTCAGTTCACATTATTCTTTTGATCTATCCAGGGCCTTCTAATGTAAAACCCTTTTCAGAGTAGCCGCTAGTGGTAGCCAGCCTTGAAAACTAAGGTTTCCCTTGATAAGGCATCTGCTTGGGTAAATGAAAATTGAAGCAACAGACTATTTTTTCTTTTACAGCAGAATTTAGTAGTTTTCGTCTTTGGATATAGTTGAAAGTTACTTAAGTATAATCACTAAACATATGAATTAGAAGCAACTTGATGTCAGTGAGGTTATAATTACACAAAGCACATAGTACTACCCTGTTCTGTTTTTAGAGTGTATCATGTTTTCTTATGGTCACAGTTTTTTCAGTATTTTAAGCAGTTTTCAACAGTCAATTCAGTCATTTCTTACATGATGGCTATTTTTAAGTAGATTTTAAATAGGCTCAAAACACTTGGATTTATAAGTCCATAAAAAGGTAATTTTATTATTTTCTTTCTCAAAATATTTATGTTTACAAAAGAAACAAAAGACAAGCCAAATATTAGCATACAAACAAAGGCACTATTATAAATAAATCCTTCACTTTACCAAATCAAACTACTACAGGATGTCTTTATATGCTGAGTTTTCCATATATACTGAAATTATATTCTGGTATAGAGGAAAAACCTCACACTTCAAGAAGTGGATCAGACACATATACACCTGGAATATTTATTAACTTTTGAAATTCTTAATTCTTCCTTTGTCCTCCAAACTAAAAAAGAGTTATCTCTGAAGCACCCTTTCTACCTCACCATTCTCTGAATCATTTCTTATTCTTATCAATGGTCAATGTTTATCCTGGCAGTTTTATCCACATTCTAGGAAATGCAGCAAATCTGTTCTTGAAATGGTCTCGAAATTCAGGTGGGTTAGACCCAAAGCGGCTCTCGTGGACTTGAACGTATATATGAGCAATTTATAGTATGTTTCAGTCAGCCTCTGGTCTGGTTTAACTGCTGATATTGAGTTTCTCCATCTTCTCTTCCCACAGATATAGTCAATTTGAATGTTGTGTATTCCATCTGGGAAGACCCATGTGTACAGTCAGTTTTTTTCCAACAACTGTTCTTTTTTGTTTGTTTCCAACTTTTGCATTCCAATCACCAATAATTATCAATGCATCTTGATTGCATGTCTGATCAATTTCAGACCAAAGATGTTGGTAGAATTGTTCAATTTCTTCAACATTAGCTTTAGTAGTTGGTACATAAATTTAAAGGATAGTTGTATTGATTAGATTTCTTTAAATGCAAATAGATATAATCCTATGACAAACAGCCTTGTACTTCAGGATAGATCTTGAAATGTCCTTTAAGACAATATGTGCAAAGCCATTGTTCTTGATTGTGTCACTTCCAGCACAGATAATCCCGTGACTTTCTGATTTAAAACGGCCAACACCAGTCCATTTCAAGTCTTCCAATTTACTAGATGCATACATCATGCAATCCAAGTTCTAATTATGAGTCAATTTTGCAGCTGTTTCTTCTCATTTTGAATTGTGCCCCAAAGGCAAATGAAAGTCCTGAAGGCTTCGCTCTCACAGGCTTTAGCCCATGCCTGTCGTTACAGTGGACTCTATCCTGAGAAGGTCGTTCTTCCTCAGTCATGTTCTGAGGGCCTTCTGACCTGTGAGGCTCATTTCCTGGCATAACTCTGATAATGTTCTGCTACCACTTATTAGGCCTTTAGTACCTAACATTCTTTCAATGTCATGCACAATATGTTCAGCAGCTAATTCTTCTGAAGTAGACAGACAATTCCTTCTTCTATACAAAGAATTTCTGTTAGTAGTAAGAGTACATTCTTTACAAGAAATAATTCTGTAAATCAAATGTTTTATTATTCTCAGTCATTCTGTTTAAAAAACAAAAACACTCGCCTATCTATCCATTCAGGTACCCATCTTTTTTGTCTTAACATGTATTTAAGGCAAAAAGTATCTTTGTACCAACTAGAGACCCTAAGGTGTCTTCCCCTTAACATTAAGCAAAAATCATCATTATACAATCAAAGTTCAAATTCCCTCTGCACTGTGACTCCCTTAGCTTAAATTTCTAGCCTTATTCACCAAGCAAGACATCATGATCTCAAAAGGAAATAAATACATGTGAAAATGATATACCCCTTTTCTCTTAGTTTATTTTTTTTACTAGACACAAGGAGTTATGCTATTCATTCTTTAGCTTCTTTAGACTATTTTCTAATAAGATATTATACACAGCAAGTCACTGGGGGATAGCCTGAAATGTGTGCTGGCTTATCACTAGCCAAATGAAAACAATTTTAAAAGAATCTTGCATTGCTGTGAGAGGAAAATGGGAACGACACCAAGATGGACCACTTTTTAATTTAGAAAGTCAAATCTATGTAAGTTAGGCATTAGGTTGCTAACCACAAAGTTGGCAGGTCACACCGATCAGCCACGCAGAAGGAGAAAGATGAGGCTAGCTGCCTTCCCTAGGGGCTTATAGTCTTGGGAACCCTATAAAAAGAGGACTGAGAGTCGGAACTGACTGATGGCAATAGTTTGGGTTTAATATCAGAAATCAAAGTAATATAAAGTCTATAAAAAATAAATTAAGGCAGAACACAAAAACATAAGGCAAATAAAAAATATGTAAACTTCAAAAGCATGTTAAAAATGTCCATTATCTTTTCATTCCTTTGCCCCACAAACTTTGTGAAGCCCCTTTGTATGAGAAGAGGAGCCCTAGTGGCACATTAGTTACGAGCTGGCTGAGACCGGCCAAGTTAGCCGTTGAAAACCACTCTCCACTCCTCAGGAGAAAGATAAGCTTTACTACTCCCATAAAGAACTGCAGACTTAGAATCCCAGAGGAGCAGTTCAATCCTGTCCTACAGGTCACTCTGAGTCAGAATTGTTTTGTTGTTTGTATGAGACATAAAACTGTAAACAACTTTTCCTTACTTGAGCTAAGTATATATTTATAGTGAATATAATAAAAAAGCAACCTAAAATTTTAGCTTATGAGATATTGAGATTTGAAGTATTTGATGAACTTGCTAGCAATTATGGCTTAGAAGTCAATAAAGAAAGAAGGCACAGATTATCCATTGGGATTCAGTCACCCCCACTAGCCAGTCCCAGTGAGCTGGCAGGAGCTGGTGCAGTAAATCAACTCTGAACTGACAGCGGGCACTGGAGGGGGGCTTCTTCACAAGGTCCTGAAAAAATTCACGATCTTTTCATTCAATTTCCCACAAACCTTTTGAAACTCCCTCCTAGTTAAAATCTAACCATGGGAGGGCACGGGTTCCTACAATACAAAAGATTCAACACAAGCCAGGAGGAACAAAATCAAGATCGTTTTAAGCCAAATTCCTTCCACTACAATCCTCAGGCTTGACAGGACGGTGAGCTGAGCCACCACAGCAACTCCATGATCTACTCACTTGACATTTCAATGTAAAATTGTCTGAAAACAGAATTATCATAAAAATTCAAAACCCACTAACTGATACCATCCATGAGGATTAAGATTTATAAGACAAAAAAAAGCTTTAGTAAAACAATCTCATACCTTCAATTAATCTACACAAGGTTCTCATTAAAGGAATCCCCTGCCTCTTAGAAGTCACAGTCCTATAATCATGCCTATAATAACTCAGGTTTAATGGCAGAATGACAGACACTAGGGAATTTTAATCAAAGCAAAATAATCACCCCACACACTTAAAAGTGGTAGTTGCTTTTTAAATAGCTCAAACTAAAAACAGGAAAAACTAATTATAAAATATAGAATGTTTCATCCATTAAGTAGCTGATATGATTTTTTAAATTAAAAGCATAATAAAACTCATTAAAACACTGCCAAAACGGAGAAGAGATTGACAAGATGGGATTACAGTGGGAAAGAAAAAAGCACTATGAGTAACCAAGAGTATTTCACATTATAACCATACAGCAAACACGGGGCACTTTGAACATATGCCCACACTGATACATTTGCACATAGGCCAACTCTTTTCTAAAAGCTTACCTACATAGCAAGAAGCAGAATCAAACGAGAGTCAGGAAATCTAGATTCTAAATCCTGCTCTGCTCTTAGACAAATCAGTTATCAGCCCTCTCTGTTCTTTTATAAAACAAAGTCCTATAGTCATGATGCTTAGGGCACTTTCAGTTATTTAAAATCAGGTGATTAAACCTGACTCTAGAATCTCCTTCAAGGCAAAGAGGAAGAACTGGAGTAAAGAAAAAGTATCATAAGCTCCATTTTCTAAGCAAACCAAGGTCTGCCCACCTGGACCCCGTTTCACCCCCACTTCCACACTGCCCATGGATCTCCCCTAGTCCCTCCCTCCAAAGTCAAACTATAACCCCACGCCAACCTGTCAGCTCCAGCACAACTCTCTCTTGGGTGATAACACAACTGAACTCTATAGAGTGATGCTAACTTCTCACACTAAAAATTCTGCGATTCTTTTATAAGAAGGCACACAAACTAAAAGCCAAGCTGTCAGTCCTATCTGACCAGTTCACTTTAGGCAGCCTTGGGGAAGCACTAGAAACAAATTGTTTCTAGTACTCAGAATAACCCTAGCAGGTTGATGCCAACTCACAGAAATCCTGAGTATCCGAGACTCTAACTCCCATCTTTATCCAGGGAGCAGCTGGTAGTTTCGAACTGCTGACCTTTTGGATCACAGCCCAACTCATAACTACTACGCCACCAGGACTCCTTAAGTATAGATTTCTTTTCTTTATAAATGAGGAAATTAGTTTTAGAATGGCTACTGTATTAGTCCAGGTACTTTGGAGAAACAAAACCATGGCGACTCACGTATAAGAGAGAGTTTAAGTAAAGAAAAGGTGCATCATGAAAACATCCCAACCCAATGCTGCCCAAGCCCACAAGTCCAACATTAACCCATTAACCCAACACCAGTCCATAAAGTCCTCCACCTCACAAAACAGAGGCAATGATGCCGACTGCAGGAGGAAAGCTGAGTCCATGAACGTGTAAGCATCTCAGCACTGGCAAGGGTCTCCACACGGCTACTCCGGCACCCAGGGCTGCATCGGGATAGATCCATGCGGCTTCTCCTTGGGGATGTCTTGGAGGAAGTCATTCTTGCAAGCTGAAGCAGGGAACTGCTAAGGCAGCTGCACCCGATACAACCATCACAAAACAAGAGACCCGAGAACTAGAAAGGCGAGGCTTCACCACCCATTTATCCCTCCGCCTTTCAACCAGCACATGTGATTATCGGCCAGGCTGGCACAATTAACTAACTCAGCTACCTAACTCTTTTCAAGGTTACATGGATGCTGAATTTACTGAAGATAGATGTGAACTCAAGAGATGCTCCAGACATTCCACTACTACTACTTTAAAAAGTTCACGAAAAAGTGAAATTAAAACTGAAATTTTCCATGAATTTTTTGAAGCCCCTTTATATATATGGTGCTCCCTGGACCTATGCTGCCATATGCACTATGTGAAGCAATTGAGAAGAATAAACCTGCTAAATTAAACTTGTCAAAAGTGATGAAATCATGTGTGTAGATAGATGTGTATAGACATAAAAGTGTATAGACATCTATATATAGGTGAGCATCTATAGATTTACGTATCTATGTGCAAACCCAAGCCCTTGCAATCAAATCCATTTCAATTCATATCAAACAGAGCAGACCTGGCTCATAGGGTTTTCAAAAATGTAAATATTTACAGAAGCAAATGGCTACATCTTTTCCTACAGAATGGTGGCTGCGTTTGAACCACAGACCTCTCAGCAGCTGAGTAGTTAACCATGGCACCACCGGTGCTCTTCTATCTATATGCAGGTGTTTCTATGTATACATGCTTCCATATATATTCATTCATGTAATACCTATGAAATGTGCAAAAAAATGAATATTTATTAAACATATCTGCAAGCCTGATTTATGGGCTCTGAAGTTTTAGAATTAGTGTCATGGAATAACATGGTCAAGTGGAATAATACAGTATATAAAGCTTACACTCTACGTCCTCGTTTGGTGAGGAGCTTCAAGATACAACTACTAGTTTCTTCTAGTCCAGAGTAAAAGAGATTGAAGGAAAGCAAACAGTCAGAAAAGAACCATGAACTCATCTACCTTGAGTCCAAAAGAATTATATGGTACCTGGCTAGCACAGAATTACTGACAGTTGGTAATAAAGGAGGAGAGTAGGTGTTCAAATAGTTGTTGAATGAATAACATGCCTTGTCATCTCCTCATATAATTTTCTGCTACTTGCTTGAGACAACTCCCTTAAGTCTTGGCAGCTAAGGTTAAAAATGCATTAATACTTTTAATAGGATGCCAGATTCTAGGCTATATGAATTATCAATATGAGGTTAACATGTACAATGCTTTTTAGGATATTAACCAAATAAAAGTATTCATAACAGCACCCTGGTGGTGCTGTGGGCGACACACTGGAGTGGTAACTGCAGCGTTGGTGGTTCAAACCACTAACTGCTCCAAGAGAAAATGAGGTTGGGTGCTCTTACAAAGACCTACGGTCATGGAAACCCTATATAAACCACTATGAATCAGGGAGAACATACTCAGCCTATCTCAAGCAGAACGAGCTAAATAAAACATTCAAACCTCGAGTTGCAATACAGAAGGATTCTATGGCAGAATAATAAATAATGCAAGAAGCATCAAAAGATGATGGAAGAATACACACACAATACCAAAAAAATCCCAAACCAAACTGGCTGCTATTACACCATATCAAAAGGGAACATGTGATCAAGAACTGATAATGAAAGAAGTTGTTCAAGCTGCACTGAAGGTATAAAAACACAAGGCACCAAGAACTGACAGAATATCAACTGAAATGTTTCAACAAGCAGATGCAAACACTGCAAGTCAGGATCTTTGGAAGCAGGTTTACTTGTCCAAAGGACTGGACAAGATCCCTATGTGTACCTATTCCAAAGAACATCATCACGTTAAGTAAAAGTTTGCATTTTAAAAGTTATAGGAGTATATTTATAAGAAGCTGACAGAAATTCAAGCCAGAATCAGAAGAGGATATGGAATGAGGGATATCACTGCTGACTTCTGATAGATGTTGGCTGGGAGAATGAGAATACCAGAAAGATGTACTTTATTGACAATTCAAAGGTACTTAACTGTGTGGTGAACAATAAATTATCAATAGCATTGGCAAAAATGAAAATTCCGGAACAATTCATTGTGCTCATGCTATGTGTGCTATGAACCTGTACATAGACATTGTACAGACATGGAATGACCTGTACAGTCACTCAAACTGAACAAGCGGATATTGCCTGGTTTAAGAACGGTACAGGCGTGTGTCAGAACTGTATCCTTTCACTGCGATATGCAGATGACACAGCTTTACTTCTTGGAATCAGAGGACCTGAAGCATGTACTGATGAATATCAAAGACTACAGCCTTCAATGTGGATTACACATCCGCATAAATAAAAAGGCTCACAAGGGACCAATAGACATCATGATAAACAGAGAATAGATTGAAATTGTCAGAATTCCACTTTTTCGGATACACAATCAACTGGTACTCATTTGATTTCTTGACTGGTACTTCCATGAAATGAAAGGATGGCAAGATTTTGTCTCACAGACTTCGTGCTTGTTATCAGGAGAGACCAGTTCTTGGAAAAGGACATCATCCTGGATAGTCAGTAAAAAAAAGAGGAAGGCCTTCAAGAAGATGGACTGACACACTGGTTGCAACAAATTGTTACACATAACAATTTGTGAGAATGGTACAGTGTTTACGATGGGGTACCTCCCAAAAAACAGAATTGCACTGCAGAGTGGAGCTTTCATAGTACATATTTTTCCCGCTCGGGGAGCACTGATCAACTCGCTGAGTTAGCGCTCCTGGTGGTGTTGCCTGGGAAAGTTTTATCTGGTCACAGTGAATTTTTTTTGTAAAATCAGTTTCACTCAAGCCTCATTTTTTGTGAGGCTGATTAAGAGGACGGTGTGCAGCTGTGAAATTTTGTTTCCTGCTCGGGAAAAATGATGCAGAAACTGTTGTGATGTTGAACCAGCTTACAATGATAGCACTATAGGAAAAACAAGTATACAAGCAGCTTTCTTATTTCAAAAAAGGTGAAAGGCTGATTGATGACAAACCTCATTCTGGAGGTCCATTAACTTCCCAAACTGACGGAAAAGAAAATGTGGACTTGTGGCACATTTAGAGTTCTTTCCAACAGGTCAGACTGTTAACCCAGCTTTCTAGTTAGAAGTTCTGAAAAGATTGTCTATGTGTGTGACAAAAAAGGCCTCCTTTGTGGCATAGGAGGGACTGGTTTTGCCACCACAACAATGCACCAGAGCTCATACAGCTATTTCAGCGAGTCAGTTTTTGGCAAAAAACATCATGCCTCTCTTGCTCCACACACCTGACTCACCTGACCTCAACTCCATGTGACTTCTTTTTGTTTCGGTGAATGAACAGGGACACAAAAGGATAGGCCATCTGAGCATGTAGAAGAGGTAAAGAAAAAAATGAGGGAGGTGCTGTCAGCCATCCAAACAAATGAGTTTGAAAGATGTTTCCAAGAATGGAATCGCAGATTTGACAAATGCATTAAGTGTAATGGAATAGAGAGTACTTTGAAGGTGATAAAAATTGTTTTGTGAAAAAACAAAAATTCTGTTTTGTGGGGGTACACCCTCGTAGTTCTGTTGCATGCAGGGTTACTATGAGTTGGAACCAACTCGATGGCACCAAATGACCGTTAACAACAGGAGTTATAATGTCCCAATTTAAAATTTACAATCATGAAGATTAAACTTACCTTTCTACAATCCATTCTGGTCGAATTACCTTTTCTCCCTTCAATTCTTTAATTTTGGCATTAGGAAGATTTGTGGCAATAATGTGTGTGGTTTTGGATCTGGAATAATACACATGGTATTGGCCTCCATGCAACATCATCAGCTTTCTCAACTCCTCAGCAGAAGGATCTGTAAAATTAATATTAAAATACATTAAAAGTTTTATGTATTAAGTAGAGCCCAGAAGCGAATCCCTAGTAATCTCTAAAGAGACCCATTTAATGAACAAATCACTGGTTCACAGGTTCTCTTTGGTTGTGCTGCAAGAAAACATAGCTTGAAGGTAAATCACAAAGCATTAAAGCTCTACCCCTGCCTTCACAATAATCTTGTCACCTGGCTGCCAGAGGTGCCACAGAAAGTCAACAAACACAAACACACGTACAGTTAAGAGGTACCTGCCAGAGCAAACAAGAACCTCGAGAAATGAATCACTTATCAAAAAAGTCAGTATTCAAGAAATTTTTACCATATTTAGGATACACGACCTCAATTTATCATCCTTTAAAAAAAATTAATACTTATAGACCCATTCATGGATCTCTTGACAGAAAATTCAGCTAATTGTTCAGGTCCTTCACAGTAAGGAAAGTAGTCAGATATATAAATTGCTCCTAACCTACTATAAGTACTTAGTGTAGGGTTTATGAGGCGCATTAATTTTAAGAAAACTAAAAATTTATTAAATTATCTTATAATTAAATTCCTTATTATGAAATTACATCAAGTCAAAAGAGTTCATCATGATTAAAAATATACATATATGAGCTACTAAACACTGTTTTATAGATTTTGCTTTAAATTACCAGTATATTTTATTAAGAACAAAATACCTTAAACAAGCATCGATGTAGCTTATGCTTTCCTAAAAAGAGAAATGCCTGACTCACTAAAGCTGTTATGATCTGCATTAGTATTACATTACGTTAATTATTTTCAATAGCTTTTCTGCTTCTTTTACCACTGTCCTTATGAACTAGCTCAGTCGCACTCCCTCCCCCAGCAACAGCTGTACCGAAGGGAAAGGTTTTCACAGGAGGCTCCCTATCTACTTTTTTATTCAAGCAAGACAGATTTTCTTTATCCTGAGGCAATACAAGCTGGAGTATGTAAATAAAATTCTTTTACTATTTAGGTGAGGTTTAGCTATTAGAACAATAACATAATACTTACAGATTTCTATGCCAGATTTGCCTAATTCTTACTACATTTTCATAGACCAGAATGCATTGCATGCTACTGACTGAACAGACCAGCACTGTCCAACAGGAACAATGTGAACCACTAATGCAAATCACATACGTAATCTGAAAATTTCTGGCAGACACATTAAAGAAAAATCTGGGACCAAAATTTACACTTATAAATTCATTATAATCACGATGGAGGCTTTCACCCTCTCACATTATCACTGTCTAAGAAATGGCACTGAATTGCTTGATTTATCCGAATTAAGTTAACTTTTCAACCTCTTCTAATAGTCTGGGTTCTTTGTTTCACAGTTAACAATTTCACGTTTTGCTACATTAGCCGCTTTAATAACATCTCTCCCCCAAAATGCTGATAATGTCCACTTAGCCATGTTGTATTCAGTCGCCAAATCAGACAAGCGGAGATCTGACTCAAATTTCAAATGATTTAACGCTATCATGGTTCTCAGTTTTCCTTAGTTTCATTAATGACTTCCTTTGGATCCAATGGTTATAACTGATGCAAATAAAGCGCGCAAAAAAAAAAAGCCAAGCATAATGACAAATGTTTTAATGCACTAACACAAGCACTGTATGTTGAGCGGCAGTGGTGCCAAACTGAAGCGTCAACCGCACCTTACTCCCTGTGTCCGCGGGGAGATGCAACCCACCACCCACTCTCGGCACATACAGGGTTTTTCAAGATGAGAATTTTTGGCTCGACTATTGAGCAAAGTTACAAACACCAAGCACATTTTTCCAAACTTTGTTGTTCGAGTAGTATAAAGTTCAAGCTTAGTGCCATTTCACAACCAAGGTATCCCTGTAATTCAAATTGCTGGTCACAAGCATGTTAGGTACAGAACATGGGTAGGGACAGTTCTACTCCACTGTACAACGTTCAACCTATAGCTCTTGAGTAATTCTGTTCATGTGATACACTGACCAATTTCACTATAAAACAAGAATTTCAATAAAATTACCAGGATGACTCCTCTATAGACCTCGAAGCTAAGTCATTGATCTAGCATTTACTGGGTTTTTTTTTCTGTCATATGTAAAACACGTTCAACAAATTAGTAAACTGCTTTGCTGTAATGAGGAAGACAGATGAACATTAAACTAGTGAGATTCAATTTTTAAAAAAGAGAAAAAGCAGAATGCTTCTTTGAAAAGAACTTACAGGAAATTTTTTTTTTTTTTTTTAGGAAATTCTTAAATACCAGACAAAAATGGTGTTTACATTACATTAACTTTCTTTTGAAAATTCTTGGCATATACTTATTATTTGCATTTGATCACTATATCAAAAAAAATCTGAGTTCACATGAATTTAAACTACTAAGGCTTTACAACTATTTTTTGAAAGTTTTATTTCAGGATTTACTTTAGAACTGCTTATTTACCCAAACAAAATGAAACATGCTGGTGGTATTGATGCTAACTCTTAGTAAATAACATACTTAAATATTTGTTTTTATTTATTTTCAGAACTCATATATAAAACTTTAAGTTTGTGAACACTTTAAGACATTTGATAATTCAAGTCAAACACGAATTAACAACAACCAGTAGCACTGCATCATTTATGGTCTGTAGAAACAAGAACTTCATTTAACCCTCAGCGTTGTCCTCCCTACCTTTACTTTCAAGCACCCCACTCAGAATGTAATAAGGGTTCCACGCGATTGTTTAATAGAACATGAAAAACTTAATATAGCACAAATAAGGTATTATGAGAACAGAGCTACTAAGTTTTTGATTGAACTAAACCTGAAAATTAGGTAAGATTTTGACATGTGGATAAGTTGAAGAAAGATGGTAGATAAAAATGTTGGAGGGGAGGGGTAAGGGGTGTGAGAGGGCTGAAATAGTTGGAAAGGATGTGGTTGTGGAATTAGAACAGGGGTCCTCAAACTTTTTAAACAGGGGGCCAGTTCATTGTCCCTCAGACTCGTTGTAGGCCAGACTATAGTTTAAAAAAAAAAACTATGAACAAATTCCTCTGCACACTGCACATATCTTATTTTGAAGTAAAAACCAAAACGGGGCAAAAACACCCAGCGGGCTGGATAAATGTCCTCGGAGGGTCGCATGTGGCTCACAGGCTGTAGTTTGAGGACGCCTGATTTAGAAGCATATTTTCAAAAAACAGGGAATAATGCAGTTTTGGAGAGAGCTGTGGGGTGAATTAGATGAGAATCCATGAGATAAAATAATGCAATTTGGATATATGCTTGAGTTTTAAAGAAAACAGTTAGAATCAGTGGCAGAAGTCACAGGGATATAGACTGGCTTAAGAAATTAATCAGAAATAACAATGTGTGAATAAAATTGGGATTGGCTTTGACAGCACAGCGCCAAAGCAGCTCATAAGAACCTGGCGACAAGGGCTGCAGCACTGACAAGCCCACAAACAAAAAAGCCACTGACATACAAAATTTAAAAGAAGGAAAAAGGAAAAAAAAACCCGAACAGATAGGCTGGAAAAAAAAAGAAAACGAAAAGAGGAAGAAAACAAACAAACAAAAGCCTGTTAGTAGATCAAGGTCTAGGCTTTCTACGCCTGTACAGATTTAGTCTTGGAAACCCACTGGGGCAGTTCTTCTTTGTCATACAGGATCAATGAGCGAGAACTGATTCAATGACAATGAGTTCTTGAGAGAGAGTGGTTGTCCCATCTATTTTTCAAACATTAAAGAAAAAATTCTCAGGCATCAAAAACCCAGAACAAAAAAAATCATCAATGTGAATGAGGGGGAGTGCAGAGTGGAGACCCAAAGCCCATCTGTAGCCTCTTTGACAACCCTTTACAGAAGGGTCACAAGGAAGAGACAAGCCAGTCAGGGTAAAGTACAGCACCGACGAAACATACAACTTTCCCCTAGTTCTTTAACGCTCCCCCCCACTATCATGAACCCAATTCTACCTTTCAAATCCAGCTAGACCAGAGTATGTACAGATAAGAGCTCAAAACATAGGGAATCCAGGGCAGATAAAGCCGTCAGAACCAATAATGATACTAGCGATACCAGGAGGGTAAAGGGAAAGTGGGGGAGAAAGGGGGAACTGAACACAATGATCTACATATAACCCCCTCCCAAGAGGACAGACAACAAAAAATGTGGGTGAAGGGAGACATCTAGCAGTGTAAGACATGAAAAAAAAAAAATTATCAGGGGTTCATGAGGAAGCAAGGGTGGGGGAGGGGAGAGGGGAAAATGAGTTGATACCAAGGGCTCAAGTAGAAAATGTTTTGAAAATGATGATGGCAACATATGCACAAACGTGCTTGACACAGTGGATAGATGTATGGATTGTGATAAGAGCTATGTGAGCCCCCCAATAAAATGATTTTTTTAAAAAGATGATTAGTTGTAATTTTTTTAAAAAAAGAAAGAACTGGGTGACTAACTGCAGATTAGGAAAAGCTGAAATCTAAGCTTGTCTTGCGGACATCAGGAAAGAAGATGCTTCAAGACACTAAAATCAAGAAAAATTCCTGATACAGGGACACTGGTCTCCTTCAAAAGCAAACATGTAGACAAGTCTCTAAAAGTAGGAAATACACGATTAAAAATCTGTATAAATGAGACTTCGCAAGTCTCTCACCCTAATCACAGAAAAGAAAGACTATGTGACCCCCCCTTCCATATACTAGGCACAAGGACAATACATTGGATTGTGGAAGTGGGGCAGCAGAGATTAAAAAAGGAATGGGGAGATTACATGAAATTCTCCATCCTACACACTGAGAATTCTGATCTTCTCTATCCCCTGGGCAACCAAAACGCTGGCAGCTATGTGCAGACTGTTCTTCAGGCAAGAAACAAAGATTCTTCTCTGGGAAATACGACCAGCTTCCCTCTGCCTACAAAGGACTTATGGACAGCAACGACTGTCAATTCACCAATGATAGGGCCCCACCTGCAAGGAAGCCCACATTCAGTTAGCTTCCAACCAGCTTTTTAAGCAAGAGAGCTAGTGTTTCTCATTTTGGGGCTCCTTAGATTCGTCAAACTAGGTACTCAGACAAAAATGAAAATGAAAAAAAGGCAATAGCTGGTAATATGGAAGGAGGGATCAGTATTTACATATATGGTTAAATTATTTAAAACAAAATTTTAAAGCGAATCCTTCTTAATTCTAATTAATACAGTAAAAAGTACTCAACCTGTATAGCCATTAACATAGATGGCAACTCCACTAAAAATCGTAGATGAATTTCCATCCTTTTGCATAGCAGCATCTGATCGAAACTGTTCTTCCAATTTCTGGACCTTTGCAGCCATATACCCACCCTAGAATTAAAGAAAAAGTAAATCAACTTCAACACAGCATTTGCCTTTTCAACATTTTTTACATTTACAATAAAGTGACAAGAACTATATCGTTATATACCACCATCACCACTATGCCTTTCCAAAAAATGTGATCACTCTTTACAGAATTATCAGTGTCCACTAACCATATTTACAAGGGGCTATTTTAAGTAATATTTCTTCTTTGGAGGGAGGTTTACTGATCACACAGTAAAATAATGACATCCTTAACATGAATCGCAAGGCAATAAAGCAGATTAAGACTTTCCCTGTCAACTCAATTTTTAACAATTCTACCGCATTTTTATAAGTTATTTTTAATGGGGAAAAGGGCAGATCAAAAATAATAAATATCACCAAGTACTTCCTGCCTACCACACAATCTAGCAAGAGTTATACCCCAAAGATTAAACCAATTAGAAATTTCACAAGTAGTCAATAAGCACGTATTTTAGACTGGCTCCCACTACCTCCTGTATATGGAGAGCACGGAATTAATTACTTCAGATATGATGAAGCATCTGGACCAATCAGTGCAGCCCTTCTCTCATGAGGCGCATGTGACTAGGACTACAATTATCTAGTAGTTAAATTCTGGATTTGGTCAATAAACTCAGTAATACTATCTTCTGGCATACCAGGGAACCTTTAAAAAGTTCATGGAGAAATTCATTCCATTTTTCCATAATCTTTCTGATGCCCTCTGCCCTGTCCCACATAACACCAACTTCAAGAATATTAAAATATTACTGTTTGGGGTAAATTCCACTACAAATCCATGAATACTATTTTACTTTTTCAGAAACATTTTATTAGGCTTGAGCGCTTTGAATAAAAGTCTTCAGGAAATCGCCACCACCACCACCACCACCAACCCCAAAATATAGGACTACAGTAGAAAGTTTAAATTGCGTATGACCGCATTCATTGTTACTATTTCAGGATATTACTTTCAAAGTTTACACTGTACAGGCCAGAAGCTTTATAAAAAAAATAGGGCCATATATAATAAGCCTTCACAACATACTGTTGAGTCAAGACCATCGCCCCTGTTTAGGAAACAAAAGGCTGAGTAATGATTGCCCAGTGATCCAATGTATGCGGTTTGTTTCTCTCATCAAACAAGGCTTTCTGTGTCTCAGTATTACTAGCAATGTTACAATACAATTATTGTACATTTTTCCACAGGATCAAAGTCTTGAGAGTAACTTGGAAGTTGAAGATAGTGTACATTGTAAAGCTTTCAATACATTAACTTCCAAAAAGTTTTAACAACGTACACTTGTGAAAACTCAAATAGTTAATGACTTATGCAATTTAAAACTTTTAAAAAATGCTTTAAGCCACACTATAAACTTGAATAAGAATGAAAAATACCTAGAAAGTTCAACACAATTATTTTTATTCTTTTGAAACACACCCATTTTTGCCAGCCATCATTTTCAGCTCGTTTCCTCCATCCACCTCGCCTCATGGTGGAGCTTCTGTAGTTGAGAGAGAGAATAAGTCGATTTTACAACACAATGTACTTTTGAGATTTCATTTTAATATCACAAAAAAAACACCCAAGAAATTAAAATAAACTCAAAATTTTATTAAAGTTAAAACCTACAATTCTGAGTAATTTTGTTCTCCAAACAAATATCCTAGGGCTAACTGTCATGTACAAATTATAAATACTTTAAGTGTCATTAGGGAAATTTTCTATGCACTCTTGAGCAGCAATAAAAACACTATTTGATATAATTCACCACCAAACCTCACAAATATGGCCAAATTTACTTAACTTGTTAGTATAACAGACCAAGTATACAGTTCTTTTCTTGAATTGCTCCTGATGAGACTCTTAAACCCTGTCTTTGCTATTACACACTGGACATTTAGGTCTATGCAATTCATCGACTGTGTGAAAAGTCCATTGGCCTATTAAAACAATACTTCATAGGATACAGGACAGAGATGATCAGGGATATAGATCAGTGAATCTGTCACTCTTCAGGCAAGATTAGGCCAACTAGAAAGGTGCACTAGAAAGTCACCATGACGACTACGATGCAAGTCAGTCATCTTCTGTGTCATTTATGTGTCAGCTTGCACAGACTATGTTGTCCAGGTGTTTGGTCAAACACTAGTCTAGATGTTCCTGTGAAGGTAGAGAAGTGACTAACATTTACAATCAATTGATTCCAAGTAAAGGAGATTACTCTTGATTATGTAGGTAGGCCTCATTCAATCAGTTGAAGGCCTTAAGAACAAGAACAGAGAAGGAATTCTCTGTTAAGATAGAATCTTTCTGGAGTTCCCAACCTACCACATGACCTATGATGGGTTTTAGACTTGCCAGCCCCACAAGCACACGAGCCAATTCCTTAAAATAACCTTTCTTCTCCACACATACACACACACAGGCCCCACATCTTATTCTCTGGAGAATGACTAATGCAATGATCAAATGATGGATTAAGTTTCAGATGGCTAAGTGGCCAGTGTGGTATAAAAAGTAGGTTCTAAATAAAACTCCTTTCACATTCTTCTAATCCTATGGCTACAACGTGGGATGTGACTGCATTATCCTTTGCAAAATTATTTTGACATCCATTTAAGATTATTTTCCTTCTATAACTATATAGGTGAATAGATGGTTTCCAAGTCAAATACACTTTTTGTTTGAAGTTTGATAAAGGTAGGGCTATGTTATTCAAGATCTTCACTCTTGAAATACTATATTTGACTATTAAATATTTCTTATCTTTCCAGTATGTTCACTTTGTACAATCCCTAAAGACGTCCTGCCTATACTGACAAAATCTGAGAAATTTATTCACATACAGTTCTTGATCACATATAAAATTCTCAACACCTGCTATTACAAGTAAGGAGTCTAAATAAATACAAATATTAGCCTATTAAGGAGCCTAAGTGGCCCTACTTGATAAGTATTGGGCTGCAAATCAAACCAGCCAGCCACTCTACTAGGTACATTTCAGTTAGCAGCCAAGCACTAACCACTGTACACCACAGATCCTTTAAAAATATAGTATAAATCAATCAAAAATTGTGTATCAAGAATGCAAAATAGAACAGCCGCTTTAGAAAACAAACATCTTACAAATGACAACACATAAGTGGGAATCTTTTGAAAAGAATAAAGCATGCAATACCAATGTTTATTTTAAATAAGCTATCTACAGCCTAAGAGCAGTAGATTCAGTGATTCAAGATTTGGGTTCTAATCCCAGTTCTACTAGTTTTGGGGAAGATGTAAGTGGTTAACAACTTGACTATTAGCTGGAAGGTTGCCAGTTCAAACCCACACAACAGCATCTCAGATAAAGGGTCAAGGGATCTGCTTCCAAAAGGTCACAGCTTTGAAACACCTATGATATTCTCTGGACACACGGTTCTCCAGGAGTCATAATCAACGGCAGAGCAACTAACAACAATCCCAGTTCTCCTGCTACCTAGCTATGATTTTAAGGTGGGCCCAAGAGCACTATGTCTGAAGAGTGTTCTGAAGACCCTCTGTAGGACGACGCCCAGGTGCAGAGTAAATGGAATAATGTGGGAGTAAAACAGTAAGCAAGTAAAGTTTCACTCTCTACATTCAACTTGAATTTTAGCAGGCCTGCTTTTCTAAGTTATAGATTCTTGACGTCTGAATAAGATCATTTGTGAAGAAAAAGTATAATTTGAAGAAAACTGAAACTACAAACTTTGGGTTCTAATCTGTGTTCCCACCTGTGACTCTACAAAAAGGGCAGGAAATGCCCCAACCATTGAATAGGTCTTTTCTAAAACTTTCTGGGAGCCCACAAAGAAAAACTAACCAAATAAGAGGCTGTCCCTGCAGCTGTGTCGCACCCCGCCCCCAATATCAATATACAAGACTTTTATAAAAGAGAGAGCGTGGGTCTAAAACAAACCCAGGGGATTCTCTCTTCCTGGTCTCGATCAAGGTGAAAAAGAGAACCCGATGCGGGAGTTCCACATCCACTGCCTCAACATCTGCATGGGGGAGAGTGGCGACAGACTGACCTGGGCAGCCAAACTGCTGGAGCAGCTCAATGGCCAGACCACGTCAAAGCCAGATACACCATCAGATCCTCTGGCATTAGGAGAAATGAAAAAACTGCTGTCCACTGCACAGTTCGTGGGGCCAAGGCAGAGGAAATCTTGGAGAAAGGTCTAAAGGTGTGGGAGGAGTACAAGTTATGGAAAAATAACTTCTCCAACACTGGAAACTTTGGATTTGGGACCCAGTAACACATCGACCTGGGGATCAAATATGACCCGCGCCTCGGTTTCTACGGCCTGGACTTCTACGAGGTGCTGGCGAGGCCAGGCGTCAGCACTGCCAACAAGAAGCGCAGACCAGGCTGCATGGGGCCAAACACAAAATCGGCAAAGAGGAGGCCATGCGCTGGTTCCAGAAGAAGTATGATGGGATCATCCTTCCTGGCAAATAAATTCGTTTCCAAAAGACCAATAAAAAGGTTACAGTGAAAAACAAACAAACAAAAAACCAGGGATCCTAAATGTCTACAATGTAAGAGATTGCTTGACTCCTCCTACTATTCAATGTTCATTAGCATTATATGATCCATCACACATAACTAAATTCTCGTCATGTATCTTAGAAACACCCAAATACATTTTCATCAGTGTATTAGTCTGGGTACTTTGGAGAAACAAATCCACAGCAACTCATGTATAAGAGACAGTTTTATGTAAAGAAAATGTGCATCATGAAAACATCCCAACCCAATGCTGCCCAAGCCCACAAGTCCAACATTAACCCATTAACCCAACACCAGTCCACAAAGTCCTCCACCTCACAAAACAGAGGCAATGATGCCGACTGCAGGAGGAAAGCTGAGTCAGTGAACGAACAAGCATCTCAGCACTAGCAGGGGTCTCCACACGGCTGCTCCAGCACCCAGGGCTGCATCGGGGTAGGTCCATGTAGCTTCTCCTTGGGGCTGTCTTGTAGGAAGTCATTCTTGCAAGCTGAAGCAGGGAATGCTAAGGCAGCTGCACCCGGTGCAACCATCACAAAACAAGAGACCCGAGAACTAGAAAGGCGAGGCTTACCACCCATTTATCCCTCCGCCTTTCAATTAGCCCCATATGTGATTATCAGTCAGGCTGGCACAATTAATTAACTCAATCAGTGTTAACCTACTGGTTACATATTTACGACTCTAGTGTCTATTGACTATTACATAAAAATATGGACTTGAAGCGGCTTTTCATCAGTCCTAGAGCTCTAGTCATATGTAGATTTGTAGCTTTATCTTTCCTTCATTTAATAGTTATTTAAGAAATACCTGCTGAAGAAATAGGAATGATGTAAATGATGAGCAGTGGATTAATGAATAAATGTGCATACTACAGTAGTACAGTACACGGCTCAAAAGGAAGTTTTGCGAATAGAACAGGGGAATGCTGCATGATTTAAAATCGAGAAGTGTGCGTCAGGGTTATAGCTTCTCACCATACTTATTCTGTAAGAGGGGATACCCCCCAAAACACAGGGGAAAAGCTCTGCTGGGCAGAGCTTCCATAGTATGCAATTTTCCCACTAGGCAAGCATCGAGCAACTCGCTTAGTGCACCTAGTGGTGTTACCAGGGAAGGTTCTCTCTGGTCACAGTGAATGTTTTGGTAAAAGCAGTTTCACTTGAACCTCGTTTTTTTGTGACAGCCAATTTAAGAGAAAAGCATGTGACTGTGAAATTTTGTTTTCTGCTCGAGAAAAATTGTTGTGATGCTGAACACAGCTTGGGAAAAACTCAAGGATAAGAGTGGGTTTCTCATTTCAAAAAAGGTGAAATGTCAATTCATGACAGAACTCATTCTAGATGTCTGTGAACGTCCCGAACAGGCAAAAATGTCGATAAAATTGATGTACTTGTGCTTGAAGATCGATGATGGACCATTAGAGATGGGAAAGTTATCTGGACTATCTTGGAACTCGGGTTGAGCACATTTGAAAAGATTGGGAATGAGAAGGGTTCCTGCAAAAGTTGTGCCTCCAGTTCTGACTGACCAGAAAAAAAGAGCTTCACTGGAAACATGCCGTGCTTTGAAGGAACAGTTCCAAAGTGACCCAAACTTTTGTTCCAAGGTCATTACTGGTGAGGAAACATGGTGCTATTCTTATGACCTCAAAAGCAATCATCAATCAAACCAGTGGAAGACACCATTATCATCTAACCCCCGCCCCCCTAAAAAAAAGCTCAAAAAGCTTCTCAGTGAAATCAAGGATCAAGACAATGCTCATTTGGTTTTGGGGTGGGTTTTTTTGTTTTTTAAAATCATTTCATTGGGGGCTTGTACAACTCCTAATACAAACCATACATCCATCGTGTCAAGCACATTTGTACATCTGTTGCCATCAGCATTCTCAAAACATTTGCTTTCTACTTGAGCCCTTGATATCAGCTCATTTTTCTTCTCCCTCCCTATTTCCCCCTCCCTCATGAACCCCCAATAATTTATAAATTATCATTATTTTGTCATACCTAACACTATCCGACATCTCCCTTCACCCATTTTTTCTGTTGTCCGTCCCCCAGGGAGGGGGCTATATGCAGATCCCTGCAATCGGTTTCCTCCTTCTACCCCACCTTCCCTCTACCCTCCTTGCATGCCACTCTCACCACTGGTCCTGAAGGGAACATCCGTCTTGGATTCCCTGTGCTTCCTTCCAGCTCCCATCTGTATCAGTGTATGTCCTCTGGTCTAGCCGGACCTCAGCGGACTTGTGAGGGGGACCCTTAGGGCATTTGGAGTTCATTCCACCACGTCAGACTGTTAATCAAGTGTTCTATTCAGAGCAGTGGTGCTCAACCTTCCTAATGCTGCGACCCTTTCAGACAGGTCCTCGTGCTGTGGTGACCCCCAACCATAACATTATTTTCATTGCTACTTCATAACTGTAATTTTGCTACTGTTATGAATCATAATGTAAATATCTGATATGTAGGATGTATTTTCACTGTTACAAATTGAACATAATTAAAGCATAGTGCTTAATCACAAAAACAATATAGTAAAATATTTATTTCTAATTACAAATAAATGAAGTTTTGTCTTGAAGCATGGCGTATGTAGCATGGGTAACAGTCTTCATGCCTGGTACTCATGTGGGCGTATCTGCATGCGCGCATACCCGCCTGGAGATGGATAGAGGAGCGGTGTCTCAGTACCTAAGACCATCAGAAATGTTTTCCAATGATCTTAAGCGACCCCTGTGAAAGGGTGGTTCAACCCCCAAAGGGGTTGCAACCCACAGGTTGCGAACAGCTGATTTAGAGGTCCTGAAGTGACTGCTTAACAGTGTGTGACAAATAAAGGCCTCAATTGTGGCAGACGGGACTGGTTTTGCCACCAGGACAATGCACCTGCTCCCACAGCCATCTCAGCGCACCAGTTTTTGGCAAAAACATCATGCCTGTCTTGCCCCACACACCTGACCTCACTCTGTGCAACTTCTGTTTGTTTCCAAGAATGAAGAGAGACATGAAAAGGCTGGGATTTGAGAAAGTAGAAGAGGTGAAAAAAAGAAACAGGGAGGTGCTGTCAGCCATCCAAACAGATGAGTTTGAAAAATGTTTCCTAGAATGGAACTGAAGATTTGACAAATGCATTAAGTATAACGGAGAGTACTTTGAAGGTGTTAAGGTTGTTTTATAAAAAAATTTACATACATAGCTTTGAAAAAATTTCCAGTTTTGGGGGGGAATCCCCCTCATATGCTGATCAAGTAATCGAAGCTGGATTATATGAAGTATTTGACATCAGAATTAGAGGAAGGCTTATTAACAACTTGTGATATGCAGATGATACGTTGCTTGCTGAAAGTGAGGAGGATTTGCAGCATTTACTGATGAAGACGAAGGATTATAGCCTTCAATACAGATTACAACTCTATGTAAAGAAGAGGGAAATCCTCACAGCTGGACTAATAGGTAACATCATGACAAAATGGCAAAAAGATTTAAGTTGTCAAGGATTTTGTTTTGCTTTCATCCACAATCAATGCTCATGGAATCAGCAGTCAAGAGATATAATGACCTATTTGCACTGGAGGAATCTGATGAACAAAATCTCTTTAAAGTGTTGAAAAACAAAGATGTTACTCTGAGGACTAAGGTGTGCCTGACCTAGGCCATGATATTTTCTATCGCCTCATATGTGAAAGTTGGACAATGAATAAGAGAGAACAAGAATTGATGCATGTGACTTTTGGTGTTGGCGAAGAACACTGAAAGTACCATAGACTGTTAAGAGTACAAACAAATCTGTCTTGGAAGAAGTATACCAGAAGGCTCCCTGGAGACAAAGATGGTGACATTTTGTCTCAATACTTTAGACATGTTATCAGGTGCAACATGCTTGGTAAATTAAAGGGACAGTGGGAATGAGGAAGACCCCCAATAGGGTGGATGGAAACAGTGGCTACAATGGGATTAAACTAAAAACAATTTTAAGAATGGCACAGGACCAGGCAGTTAGTTTGTCGTACATGGGTCCGCTATGAGTCGGAACGGACTAGAGGGAATCTAACACAGTTTAATTCATGAATTGACCCATGCCTGGTCAATTCCAACTCATTGCAACCCTATAGGACAAAGTAGAATTGCCCTTGTGGGTTTCTAAGACTGCAATTCTCTTTAAAAGTAAAAATGCAGTGTTTCCTTTTCTTCCTCGAGCCCCTCTCATCCCACTCCACTCCACTCCACACACACACACACACACACCCCAGTTAGCCGTCAATTCTTGTTCACTGATGTACTGACTACAGGAGCAGTACATTATTTAATGTGGCTATTCTAGCAAGTCTGTAATTCCCACCAAATGACTTTTCCCTGAATGTCTCTGCTACGAAACTGGGGGGAAATACTGACAGGGTTCACCTGTGAATTACTGTAAATAGGATTCCCTGGAGTGGCATTCTGCTGTGTATATAAAATGAGCCCTTTGAGCAGGAGTAAGGATCTCATTACCAGCAAGAGCCAGGAGTGGAATGTGTCCTCTGGACCCAAGATCCCTGTGTAGTGAACCTCCTGGATTCAGGTGACAACTATACCATCAGAAAAGCAGAACTACGAGCCAGAGCATGGAACAGTGATGGAGTTTCCGATCATGGGAACAAGTTAAGGCGAGTGCTTTTTGCAGACGAGTAACTTACAGGAATAAGGTACCTCTGAGCACTTAGGGAAGTTGGGTTTGCTCACCCACTGAAGTGGAACTGCCTGCCTTTCTGGGGATGGTTACTGGAGTGCGGTGCCTCTGGGCATTTAATTCAGCTAGTTGCATTTGCTCACCCATGAAGATTGAGCTGAATGCCTTAAGGTTAAGACAAAGTGGAGCAGTGAGCCCTTTGGGCATTTATTGGCAAACCTGAAACTTTGTAACATGTCTTGGTGAACAATTACCCTGAGCTTTTCTCACTGGCATTACAACTTGCTGACTTCATTAATAAACCCTTTAGTCATGAATTTGAGTTTCTGTGTGGCCAATGCAATGGACATGATAACCCAAAGAAGTATAACAGAGAACATTAAAACAGTTCATTAACAATTAAAGAGCTGGTAAGTAATTGGCTTAGAATATATTCTTATATTCCCACGCCAGAGATGCCTGCATTTAATAAGATTTTTGAAGTCGGAAAACCTTTGAAAACTGTTAACACTCCACAGCGGTGGTGATGGTGGTGTTGTGGAGCATATTCTAACTCAAACCAAACCCACGTGACAGGTAGGACTGCCCAGTAAGGTTTTATAGCTGAAGGCTTTACAGGAGCTGATCACCAGGTCTTTCTCCCATGGAACTGCTAGGTGGGTTACAACCACCTTCTAGTTAGCGGTCAAGCATATGACCAGCATCACCAGGCCTCCATACATCAAACTCACTGCCATCAAGTCAATTCAAACTCATGGCAATCTTGTAGCACAGGGTAGAACTTCTCTGTGGGTTTCTGAGACTGGAACTTTTTACAGGAGTAGACAAGAGGCTGGAATCACTGGGCCTGGCAAAGTACAGAGAAGAGAATAACCCAGTTACTTAGTTGAATTGCAAAATGCTAAATGGGATACTTCTCCAAGAAATCTGCACACCAGTATCTGAGATCCCCTCCATTCCCCTTTAAGAAGGGGTGGGTATAGTAATAGTGGAAGGGCCACTTGCAAAAGTAATTGTCCTTACTAGGTAAATAAGAGACAGGCACACTGTCATTATAAATGGTTGACAACACCGGCTCCAATGTGCTCTGACTTGTCCTTAAATAGTAAAGGCTTTAAGAGCAGATAAACAGCACTTGATATGACATCTAGATTCAAAAGCACAGCTGTTTTGAGGTTTTGTTTTAATTATACAGACTATCATGTCATGGGCTACAGTCCTAAAAAAGATTCCTCATGTTTAAGGGGCACTATCAAGATTCTTGACTTTCGGGGCTGGCCCCAGCCCCAAATACTCAGTGGATGCCTGCCCCTCCCC
>NW_022111368.1:25659436-25673254 GCF_000313985.2 Echinops telfairi | reverse complement strand
GAATGTACAAATGCGCTTTACACAATTGATGTGTGTATGGATTGTGATAAGAGTTGTATGAGCCCCTAATAAAATGATTTTTAAAAAAAAGATTCTTGACTTTCATAACTCAGGAAGAACCATCTTTCAGACCCATCCCACACACTTCTAACTTTGAAGGAGCTATCACCAAGCCCATTAAAAAGAAAGAAAAGGGCATTTATGCCCTTGTAATAACATAGAAGTCAGCAACTGGTTCTAGTCTTCTTGTCGACAATCTTGACATATGCTTTCTCAACAATTTTACATCCTGTGAATAATGATGTACTTAATGTACTTTAAAAGCCTTGTTTTTATAAATGTAAGTTCAAGATGTTTAAGCAAGTTATTAATCCTAACCTAAGGGAAATTCCCCCCGTTTAGACTTCTTTTGGAAAAGATAACTGAATTTTTCCAAGAACCTTTTTGAAGGCCCTTCATAGATGATAGCATCTTGATCAACACTAAATAAACATAGAACTCAAAGAACTTTAATTCATGAAATAGAAGCTTTTTAAAAAAGCTGACAGGGAATATTATTTGAGTAAGCTGAAAATGGCATTTCAACTGAATCACAAATAATTTTCTGTGGAATTACAGATTTCCATAGAATGGAAGAGAAACAGTGATATCAATTTAATAAAGTACAGAAAAGAGTTCTTTGATTTCCAAAGTGCTGGGAAATTGCCAAACATCTTTCACCCATGTTCTTGACTTCCTTTAGAGCTGAAGCCATGATAAAATAGAATCTTAATGATCTGATGATCCAAAAGGTTATCACTCTGGGGATCATGTGTGCACTCAGAACCTTCTTCACCACAGCCACACTGTAAATCCCCACCGGCAATGACTGTGTAAAGTTGATTTTCATGCTTGAATAGCACATTGTCTATTTGGACTCCTAGGCTCCTAAACATTGAGAAAATACATTTGTTAAAGCCATTCACTTCTGGTATTGCTGTATGACATCTGTAGATAACTAAAATGCAATTTATCTATGTTCTTTGTCTGACCTACAAGTTCTGTGTGTATTATTCTCCCACTAGATATCGCTCAAGCAAGGAGTTTTTTGTTTGTTAGTTTTTTAATGCTGTTAGGTGTTAGACTAGCTGCAAATTCAGTAGTTCAAACCCACCGGTAGCTCCATGGGAAAAAATTGAAGCTTTCTGCTCCCATGAAGATTTACAGTCTCAAAATCCAAAAGGGTGGTTCTACTCTGTCCTCTAGGGTCACTACAAGTCAGAATCAACTTCGTGGCATGGGTGTTTTTGTTGTTGTTTTTGCTTTGTTTTTGACCATATACAGCTTTCTTTAATAGCTCGTGTTTCTGGGTGAATCTTTTTAAAAAAGGAAACCATACACTCTTAATATAGCTACACAGTACAAAGACAATTACTTATAGTTTAGTGAAAGGAGAAAAACATTAAACTCTACATGAAAAGAAAAAAAGAAAAAGAAAAAGAAAACTTAGTGTATCTTTAAACTATTTCAAGCAATATGCCAGGCAGTGACATTTTAGAATTTGGAAATGGAATTTAAGAGGAAAAAAGTGAAGTGATTAGGCAAGTAGAATGAGAGATTGGGGAGCAGTGTTTTAAAAGCCAAAGCAGGAAGCATCTTTCAATAATGACTCAGAATTTGAGTTTGTTCGTTCTGCTTCTTGAATCTCAATCTTCAATGACTTTCCACATTATTTTCTCATTGTTGTCTTGTTTCCTCAGACAGTTACTACTCAATTTTGTTGTCTTCTGCATCTTTAAATACTCTTATGTTGTTCCTCAGGACACAACGTTGTTACTCTTCTATTCTCGCATTCCACGATATCTAATCATTTTGTTCAATATCCACAGGGTCCATTACCACCTGAGTTTGGTTTCCAAAAGATAGGTGGTAAGTATAGGTGATCATGGAAATGGGAACCCAAACCTTTCCTAAACCCCAAACCCATGTGGCCCAAGATGTCTCATGTGTATCCAAAAGTCAGCACATCCAAAAGTAGGGAGCAAGGTTCTAAGAAAAACCAAAGAAATGTTACTGAGATGACATAATGAAAATAATTTTTGTGGAATGAGTAAAGAGTAAGAGATCTCCACAGGAAGAGGTATTCTCACAGGAAACCCTAATGGTTGTCTATAAAAAAGTTCCAAGTTTCAGTAATACAAAGCTTTCAAAGGTCACACAGTATGCAGGCTAGTAAATAGGGACAGGGCTTAGCCGGAGAACAAAGGAAAAATAAAAAGAAATGGTCCAGTTCAAATCACTATCAAGGCCCCCAAGTATTTCAAGGGAGAGGTCACAAATGAAAAGTGTCAAATATGGAAGGTTATATCTTAGCAAATAAATCACAGACGTGCCAGTGAGAGCTGAAATAATACCCTGTATTTTTATTACAAATGTTAACAGCAGTGATTTTTGTAACAAAAGAAAATGACGTAAGTGGAAAAAAGCAGGAGATTGGTTAAATACTTATAAAGCAAGCTGTAGAATACATAACCATTATCATGGAGAATACACTTTATGTTATATGAAAAGAGTTATGAAACAGTGAGGATAGCAAAATACCTCTTATTTGTAGAAACTGGTCCATTTGTATTAATTCTCTAACCAGATATCCTCCAAATCTCTAAACTTCAAGACCATCAATTGCAAAAATAGTCCAAATTTTCACTTCATTCAGTTACACAGAAGTTACATTGTTGGTTTGTTTTTCACTTTTTAAAGAAACAGTAGTCTATTTAGAGTAGCGCTTCTTAAATTACTAAAGCATGCATAAGAATCACTTAGACTAGAGACTCTTAAAACTTGAGATTGCTGGACCCCTCCCCACCACAGAGTCAATTCTGCCTTATAAGATAGGGCAGAACTAAATAGAAAGCATTATCTTTCTTCCAAAGAGCAAAAGGGCCAGGAATTTGTACTTCTAACGGTTCTAAAGGTAATACTGATGCTGATGGTTTCAGCACGTCTCTAGAGTAGGCATGTGGTAACTGAGACACCAAGAAGAGAGAATTAAGCTAGATGTATTAAGAAAAATGTTGCCCAGTATGCACTAAATTACTTTCACTTGTCTTAAAACAAGCAGCCTTCTAATAAGGTGTTGGCTAAGTCCACACAGAAGAACCACACCATCCTGTGTGATCCAAGGACTATAAATAATTAAATCCAAGATCAGGGGAGGGTATATTAAATAATATTAAATAAAATTAAATAATAATATTAAATATTAAAGTTTAAATTCTGAGCACCTAGTTTGCAGGTTATGGATGAAAATTAAAGTCTAAAATCCATTCACAGGGTCCCCACATGGATTAAGCCTGACCATTCACAAGGGATGGGAATTGAATAGCCTTGCTATCAGAATGCATTAGAAAGTGGATTAACACAGATGTAGTTAGGTTATACGTTGGGCTGCAAACCAAAAAGCCATCAGTTCAAAACTACCAGCTGTTCTACCAGAGAGAGATGAGGCTTTCTACATCTTTAAAAGTTAGTCTTAGAAACCCACAGGGGCAATTCTATTGTCCTTTAAGGTTGCCATGAATTGTGATTGACTCAATTATCAGTGAGATTTTTATTTCAGGTAAGGTTAAAATTTAACGCTTCATCACTTGTTCTTCCTTTTGACCCATTTTATATTTGTTCTAGTTTTTAATATTTTCTGCTTTCTTTTCGATTGAGGTTTTTTTATTTTGTTGTTCTATTTTTCTATATATGAAGTCTAGAATAGGTATATTCACAGAGGCAGTGACTGGACTAATGATTTCTCAGGTTACGGCAAGAGAAGTTGGGTGAAAATGAGAGCTAATAACAAGGAGTACAAAAAAGAAGAAAAATGTTTAAAATTGATTATAGTGACAACTACACAACTCTTTAATATGATTAAGCCACTGAATTGTATGACATGAATTATGTCAATAAAACTATTTTTTAAAAATTACTTCCACAACAGGCAAACAGAGCTCACCAGGATTCAGAAAGAATGAAAATTCATAACAAAAATTAATTTTAAAATGCAAGAAAATGTTTAAAGTCAACATTCTGAAAGTAACTGGCATATAAGGGTACTTGGAAAATGATGTGGTAAACTAATGAATACAGTGACTGAGAAAATCAAAGGCCTTGAATATCATACTGAGAAGTTTGACCCTTCGTAAATTTTAAGGAAGTGTCAATTTATGCATCTGGCAGTGAGAGGTTGCACACAAAGGAAAAAGCCTAACCTAAACCAAGATCTATAAATCTGTCTTGGCACACCTTCCCATTTTTGTATTTTCTATTCTTACAATGAAAAAGATCTGTGGTACATGTTACTATATGACTACAAAGCAAATCCCTGTGGGTAGCTGTAATTTAAAATATAGTCAAACTCACTCCTCTCTAGATGGGCTATTGGTTTCATCGATCACAAATACTTTTTCTTACAAATAACTATATGGAATGTCTCTAGCAGTGAATATTGAGAGGATGGAAATGTTTAATAAGAGAAGTTGGCACTAGTTTATTTCTGAACTCTTAAGCAACTCTGGGGGCACTGTTGGGTGAGTGTTGGACTGTTAACTGCAAGGGCAGCAGTTCAAACATACACCTGCTAGGCAGGAGAAAGATGAGGCTAACTGCTCTCCTAAAGATTTATAGCCTCAGAAATTCTACACAGATAGGGTTTAAGTGAGAATCAACTTGATGGCAATGGGTTATTTTTATTGCTGTTTTCTTGCCTTATGTCAAGTACTCCATAACATCTTAAAACAAAAGAAAGTTGAAATATGTCCTTCTAAGGAGATGCCACATGCTTCAAAAAACAATTAAAAATGTTTAAATCACATTAAAAAAACACCAGAAATCTTATTTAATGAACAATTTACCACCCTATACTTAAAATTCACAACAGCAATAAGGTTACTAAAACACTTGAACAACTCTTATCAATGTACCATTAACAACCCTACCCCACCAACAAAAATTCAAGGATTTCATTTTCCTCCTACATAACTGAATAACAATCTAAGCCTAAAAATAAAATTAAAAAAGAAATCATCAAAATCAAAGTTTTCACAGCCCAAACGATTTCTTTTTAAAATACCAAAAACTTTTAGTTTTACTTAATTCCTATATGGATTTCACTCAAATGAAAATCAGCATGGGGAGGAGAGGGAGGGGGAAAAATTAGGAGCTGACACCAAGGGCTCAAGTAGAAAGAAAATATTTTGAGAATGATGATGGCAAGATGTACAAATGTGCTTGATACAATGGATGGATGTATGGACTGTGATAAGAGTTGTACGAGCCCCCAATAAAATGATTAAAAAAAATAAAAATTCAGCTCAGGTTTTAAATACTCATATCAATAAAAGATAATTATTTATTTTCAATGGACATCAATCCTACATATAGGCACTCCCATAATTAAGAACAAGTTCCATTTCTTTAAATTTGTACATAAGTCAGACTTAAGTACTATTCATATCTACCAAACCCCAAAACCCATCCTACTGCTACGAAGTTGATTCTGACTCACAGTGAGCCTATATAGGATTTCTGAGGCCGAAAATCAAAATTTATGGGAGCCCACAGCCTCCTTTCTTTCACAGTATGTGGTGATTTTGAACCACCTTCCCTTGTGCTTAGCAAGTCCACACTTAGCCAATAGCTCTTGGTTCCTATCTAACAACTCACATGTTTGTCTAGGTATATACAGTGTACCTTTCTATGCATTAAAAACATTACAAAAACACTTCCAGACACACTGAAACACAATACAGTAATCATAAAAAAATCATAAAAAAATGTTTGCGTGTGTCACAAAGTAGCTAGCACCTGTCTGTTATTAGGAGCCCTGGTATGATGTAGGAGGGGGAGATGAGGGCTTTGCTAAGGCTGGGCAGCCAGTGTGGTGTTGAGCTTAACCTCATGCCCTCCCTCCCCTGGCTACAGCAACCTCTTCCCTCTCACATCCAGACTCAATTTCCCCACCATCCTCCAGGAGACTAGCTCCCCTGTACAAGTCAGGAGGGCTGAGGTAAGAATGAACCAGGGATAACTGGGGTTAAGGATCACCAAGAGGTACCTACTGGTGGTATGGAGTCAAGCCAAGTTTGTGCCTGCAGCCTCCCACTCCATTCAAGGTCCCACTGGACCAGTCCCAAATAGATCTCTTTATTGTTCCAAGCTGCAGTGGAGGCACCCCACCACTGCCCACACAGTGCACTACCCACCCTTCTCGGCTTGGATCCATGCAGGTGCCCCAGGGACAGGGGGGTGGTGCACACCCATGAGCCACGGCTGTACAAGTCAGGAGGGCAAGGCACTCTACTCCTTGTGCACTGTCTCTGGGTTTGTGTTCAAGGAAAGGCATATGTGGATTGGTTCCTAAGTACACATATACATAAGTAAGACATTCATAGCCTGAGGATCTCTTGCAACTAAATACACTCAAATGCAACTTGTTCCAAGTTCTATTGTTGTTGTGTGCCACAGACATGCTGTAGTCAGTTCCAACTCATAGCAACCCTATGTACAACAGAAGCACCACCCGGTCCTGAACCATTCTCACAATTGTTCTTACGTTTGAGCCCATTGCTGCAGCCACTGTGTCAATCCAACTCATCAAGGAGATTGCTCTTTTGCACTGCCCCTCTACTTTACTAAGCAAATGATAACTGAATGATTACTACAAAGAAATGTTCTACTTTTAATTGTTAAGAAACGGACAGGTGTCTGTTCCTATCACTTCTTCAGCTATAAAAATAAGATGCAATCCATTTTCCAAACCATTCTGCATGACAGCATGCTAATTTACACCCCTGATCTATGGTCAGAAGAGATTCACCAGAGGCTTTAATCCACCTGTATTTCCCCTGCACCTTGTCTATATTAAAAAAAAAAAAATTAGAATGGGTCAAAAAGGAGATAAAATGATTAAATATTGCATTTTAACCTAACTGCATCAGTCATAATCTACTCTACAATGCTGTGTGACAACAAGGCTACTCACAATCCTTAACTATGTTCAGAAGGGATTCACTGGAGGTTTACTACTCCATGTATGGACCCTGCAAATGGGTTTTGGCTTCCAAGATCATCCATAACCTTCGTGTTCACTATTTAAACTGATACCAGGAAGGCTTATTAACAAACTTCAACATGCAGATGACACAACTTGTTTACTGAAAATGAGGAGAACTTGAAGCACTTGTTGATGAAGATCAAAGATTGCAGCCTTCAGTGTGGATTACAATTCAATGTAAAGACAAAAATCCCCACAACTAGCCAATAGGTAACATCATGATAAATGGAGAAAAGGTTGAAGTCCAGGAGTTTGTCTTACTTGGATCCACAATCAATGCTTATGGAAACAACGTCAAGAAATCAAAAGATACACTGCATTGGGCGAATCTGCTGCATAAGACCTCTTTATATAGTATTGAAAAGCAATGGGTTTTACTTTGGGGAATAAAGTGCACCTGATCCAAGCAATGGTATTTTAAATAGCCTCATCATATGCATGTGAAAGTTGGGCACTGGATGTGTTAGACAGGGTTCTCTAGAGAGATAAAACCAAATTCCTGATAATATATTTATTTATAAAGATAATTAGATATATAACAAGAAATGAACTGTTAAATCATATACAGATAAATATATAATACAAGAAAGAAGCAGTTAAATTATAAAGCACTACAAATGGCTCGATTCAACTCACTCCTGTGAGAGACAAGTGAGAGACTACAGTCCTTCCAGTCCTGTCTGCTACCAGATCTTCCTCTATTTATAGAGAGAGCTAGGCTATGTCAGCACAGCAGCCAATCAGGAGGCAGGTCACCACCTACCAGCCAGGTCACTAACCGCCAGTCCCCAGCTCCAGAGATGTCTTAAAGGGACCTCAACTTACAGCAACACAGTCCACAGGCTAGGCATCCCACAGGTAGTGTAGCCTGTAAATTGAGGCACAGAACAAACAAGGCAGCCGCACACTGGTCCGATGATCAAAGAGCGAGAGACAAGAAAGACGAGGCTCACCGAGCCATTTATCTCTCTGCCCTTCAGTTAATCCCACTTGTGTTTATCGGCCAGGCTGGCACATAAACTATCTCACTGGATAAGGAAGAATGAAGAAGAATCGATGCATTTGAATTGTGGTGCTGGAGAATACTGAATGCATCATGGATTGCTAAAAGGAAAAACAGGTCTGTCTTGAAAGAAGTAAGGCCAGAGTGCTCCTTAAATACAAGGACAGAAAGACTTGGTCTTACATACTTTGGACATATTGTCAGGAGAGACTAGTCTTTGGAGAAGGGCATCCACTTGGTAAGGTGGAGAGACAGGAAAAAAGAGGAAGACCTTCAATGAGATGGACACCATGGCTCCAACAACGGGCTCAGGCATAGGAACAATTGTGAGGATGGCACAGGTCTGGGCAATGTTTCATTCTGTTTCAGTCACTATGAGTTGGAACCAACTGGACAGTATCTAATAACAATAACAACCATTCCCTCTTATAAAGTTACCACCTTGAAAACCCACAGTGGCAGTTGTAATCTGTTCCATGGGGTTGCTGTGAGTCGGAACATGTTTAGTGTTTCCACTCTATCACCTAGTTCTATGTAAGGTATCTGTGGTCTTAAAGCTTTCAATTAGCAGCCATGCAAGGTACACTAGTTGTCCCATTGCCTGGAGCAAAGGAGGAAAGAGCAGAGTCAGGAATACAAGGAGGATATGGAATGTGCAGCTGATTGCTACCTGGAACATCTACCTCCTGCGACAGGAGACCATAGGAATTAGATGGTGCCTTGCCACCATTACTGAACATTTTTATCAAAGACCCTATAAAACAATCCTGATCAAAAAGGTGAAAATACAGAATTGCAAATTCTGATGGATTTGAAACTTCCCATTATGTTTATAGATGGATTCTTGAACCTGCTGCCCTGAGATAATCTTTAAATTTTTAAGCAAAAAATATCCCTGTACTTATTAAAACCAAACAATAGTTTAACTCAACTAGTAAAAATGTCTGCCTTGGGCACTGAGTTCTTTAAATAACCGATATGGAATAAATATGAGAGAACCCACTTGGAAGGTTAGCTGGAACCCTTAAGGGCAGTGAATTTGTGTTAATAGGGGAACTGTTCAGAAAAGGAAGGGGAAGATGTAATCAATGTTAATAAATTATATCTATGTAAACAGTTGAATTGGTGTATGTTTTGCTGTGTGTATTCTCAGCAATATAATTAAAATTATATACTAAAAATGACCAATATCTATAGAAAAAAGGATAAGGATACTTGAATTAAAAAGCCAGGAATCCATCAAGAAATAGAATCTATTGACAGTAAAATTTTAATCTTGTGATGGAAAGTATTTAAAAGAGCAAAGGACCTAATTCACAATTTGAACTATGTAATCTAGGCTAGTGACTAAAAGATCAAAGTGCATGAGATTTACAAGAATTAAAAGAGAAGGCACAGCTGGAAAAAAAAATCTGCAAAACATATCTCATAAGAGACTTAGATTCAGAATATACAAGGAAACCTTAAACTCAACAATAAGAAAAGAAACAACCCAATTACAAAATGGGCAAAGATCTGAATAGACATCTCACTAAAGGACATGCAGATGGCAATTATACACATAAAAAGATGCTCACTATCATATATTAGAGAACTGCAAATTAAAAGAACGAGAAAAGACATCCAAATTGTAAAAATTAAAAATTATTTGCAGATGGCATGCTCCTATACACAGAAATTACCAAAGATTCAGTAAGAAAGCTACTAGAACTAATAAATGAATTCGGCAAAGTTGCAGGGTATAAGATCAACACAGGTCAGCTGTGTTTCTACAAAACATCGTGAATAACCAGAAAAAGAAATTAAGAAAATGATTCCATTTACAATAACACCAAAAAAAATTCTTTCCTAGAAATACTTATTCAAGAAGGGTGTTATACAATGAAAACTATAAAAAACATTGCTAAAAGGAATTAAAGAAGACTTATGTAAATGAAATACATCTCATGTTCATGGATTAGGAGACTTAATATTGTTAAGATATCAATACTGCCAAGAGTAATCTACAGATTCAGCTTAATTCTTTGTAGGTACAAAAGAGCCAATTTTCAAATGTAAATGTAATTTCAAACCATCCATTTCCAAACTCAAATTGCCAAAACCATCTTGAAAAAGAACAAAGTAGGAGGACTCACACCTCTTGATTTCAAAAGTTACTACAAAGCTACTGTTACAAACAACACAGTGTGGTACTAGCAAAAAACCATGGCCATTCAGGTGGTTCTGACTCACTGCAAGCCAAAGAGGGTCAGGAGTAGACCTGTGCTCCAATGTCTTCGACAGCTGATTCTTCTAGCATAGATCAACAGGGATTCTCCAGCGTGCCTCTTCACAGACTCAAACCTCTAACCTGTCCTGTTAGCAGCTAAGCACTTAACTGCACCACATAGGGACTCTCAGTACTAGTATAGGGTGACCTATAGATCAACAGAAAACAAACCTATAATCCCCATGGCCAAATGATGTTCAATAGGAGTGGTAAATTCATTCAAATAAGAACTTTTTTGTCTCTTCAACAAATAGTGCTAGGAAAACCTTATTTCCACATGCAAAAGAATCAAGCTGGGTGTTCAACATCATTTAGGGAAATGCAAATCAAAACCATGTGGTAGTCCTTGACTATCATCAAAAAACAAAAACAGAAGATAATAAGTGAAGATGTTGAAAAATCGGAATCCTTGTTCACTGCTGGGAATAATGGGAATAATATAACACGCTGCAACACCGTGGGAAAGCTTGATGATTCCACAGAAATTTAAACACAGAATTGGCATTTGATCCAGCAAGTCTATTAGCTATACACTAAAAAGAATTTAAACAAGGACTACAGTAGATACTTGTACACAATATTCAGTATAGCATTATCAACAATAACAACAAGAAAAAAAACACCTCAAGTTCCATAAGCAGATGAATGGATAAACAAAATGTGATAAATGCACACTGGAATATTATTTAGCCATGAAAAGGAATGAAGTTCTGATATAGGCTAGAACATAAACTTGAAAACACTATGCTCAAGTGTAGTAAAGCAGTTACAAACATACATTGTGTAATCTCACGTGTGAATTATCTAGAGAAGCAAATGCAGAGACAAAAGTGTACTGATGGTTACCAGGACCTGGGAGAGAAGTGCATTCCTACTCAAAAGTGGCTTTCTTTCTGTTAAAAGTGATGAAAAGTTTTGGTAATAGATGGTGAGGGTAACACAACACTGTGAATGCAACTAATGTCACTGACCTATATACTTATAAATGATTAAAATGGCACATTTTACACTATATATTATTTTGCCACACTATTTTACTTCAAAAAAACACAAGATACCACAATCTGTTTCACTTTGTCAGTGAGTCTAACTCATAACAAACCCACAGGACAGAATGGAACTGTCCTTACTCTATCTTAACATACAAGGAAGCTTATTATGTAAGGATAACAAGTTGCATGAATTCAAAATGTTATAAAGTCACTGTCTCCAACAATTCCTACCTCTTTCTGTAAATATTAAAGAAAAATCATACTATAATACAGAAAGGAAAAAAGAAAAGAAAATATAGATGGGTTACTTAAGTCCCACTTAAGAAACAAATACAGTTTGAGGGGAAATCCATAATGGAAAAAGGCAGAAATCGGGTATTATAAAGATGATACAACATCATCGCTTCTTCCCTGACTACTACAAGACACATAATTCAACAGGATCCTCAAGGATTTTTCTGGCGCTGATCAGCCTTCCAGCAAGACCTTTCATCACCACAATCATATTTCCAGCTGAACTTCAAAGGGAAACATAAAAAAGCTACTCTGGTAGGTGGCTGTTGAGATAATCACTCTTAGTATCTCCCACAGATCTAAGACAACAAAAGCCGACTTACACATTAAGACCAAGTATCAGTCACCATTCTCAGCAGTTTATTTTTAAGCCTAAGACATCTAGAAAACATAATTTTAAAACAAGTTCCATAGATATAGCTTTGGTTGTCAAGACAAATTCATCAAAAAAAAAAGGAATACATCTGAACCTCAACGAATGACCCTTCACTCAGTTCATAAAAATTTTTTTTAAAGTCAAGTCTAGAATGACAATCCTAAAAGTACATAGTAACAAACATTCCCCTTTGTTCACCTCTACCAACTACAGCTTCAGTCAAAAACACAAAATCCGAAGTGAATTCCTAAGAACTAGATATGAAGGACAATAAAGCAACTATATTACATTGGGCAAACCTGCTGCAAAAGACATTTTTAAAATTTTAAAAGCAAAAATGCCACTTCGATGACTAAGGTGCACCTAAGGAAAGCCATGGTTATTTTCAATTGCAATTTATGCAAAAGCTAACCAATGGACAAACGAACAGAGAAGAATTGTCTCATCTGAATTACGGTGTTGTTAAAGAACACCAAAATATTTTGGGCTGCTGATGTTAGATGGATCTTGGCTCAAAGCAGGTAAGACCAGAAAGGTGTTTTACCTGTGTTTTATGAACTATGCAAAGGCAATCAGCTGTGTGGGTCATAACAAACTATGGTTAACACTGTAAAGAATGGGAATTCCAGAATACTTTATTGAGCTCATGTTAAAACTGTACATAGACCAAAGGGCAGACATTCAAATAGAACGGGATATTTTTTGCTCTAAAATAAAGGTGTATCAGGGTTTTATCATTTCACCATACCAGGTAGCTTCAAAAAATTCATTAGCTTTTCAATTTTTTTGAACCCCGCTCTTTATTCAAGCTGTTTGGCATGCAAATAATGTGAGAAACTAGACTGTATGAAGAGCACGGCCTAAGGATTGGAGGAAGACTCATGAACCACCTGCTGATAGGTAGATGACACAATCTTGCTTGTAGAAAGCTAAGAGGACTTGAGGTACTTACTGATGCAAGGACTACAGCCTGGAGTATGCACGATACACTCTTCAACATTAAACAAAAATCCTCACAAGTGGACCAATATGAATGACAAAAGGCAGAAAGGCTGAAGTTGTCAAGGATTTCATTTTTCTTAGTGCCACAAGCAATGCCCATGGTAGCAGCAATCAAGAAATCAAATTACTCCCCCCCAGAAGAATTTATTTCAAAGGACTGCACTTAATCTGCAGCTCCAGGAGAGGGACATATCTGATCGGAGCACACGGGAGCAGATGGAGGGGGAGGAGGAGAGAGTGGAGAACATCCTGGCCCATCAGGCCGTGAAGATGATGTTCCCAATTAGAGCAGCCAGTCCACAGAGAGGACCACATGGCCATCCCCACTATGAGACATAATGCCCCTCACTGACCCACAGCCCTACAAGGGGCAACACCGGAGACACAGTGTGGGAATTGCACCCGATCTGATTCCACCACACCAAGGCAAAACACTAAAGGGGTGCAACAGAACAGCAGGGAATGGAGTGGCGAGGTCCCCAGGGAATGCTGAAGGTGGACTTTGGGGCCAGGGCGTGGTGCCTCAACAGACTGGACTGGAAAACAATCCTAAAGGCCAACCAACAATCCTTGAACTAACTACAAGCTTTTCTTCCTTGATGTGCTTTGTTTGTTTTTTTGTCATTGGTTTGCTGTATATTATTGCTTGGTTTTGCTCCGTCTTGTTTTTGTGCATGTTATTACCTCTGAGGTCTGTCTAAATAAGATAGGCTGGATGAACAATCTGGAGGAGAAAACAACTGGGACCGACAGTTCTGGGGGGGCATGGGAGAGGGACAGGTGAGGGGAAAGGTAGTGGTG
>NW_022111368.1:25652119-25658629 GCF_000313985.2 Echinops telfairi | reverse complement strand
ATCACGAGGTGTCGAAGGGATCAGATATCCAGCATCATCAGAGCAAAAAACCTTACCATAGTGAATGAGGGGGGGGAGTGCGGAGTGGAGATCCAAAGCCCATTTGTAGGCTTCTGGACATCCCCTTACAGAAGGGTTTCGGGGAGGAGAAGAGCCAGTCAGGGTGTGATGTAGCAAAGATGAAAAATACAACTTTCCTCTAGTTTCTAAATGCTTCCTCCTTCCCCCACTATCATGATCCCAATTCTACCTTGCAAGTTTGGCTAGACCAGAGGATGTACACCGGTAGATAGGATCTGGAAATACAGCGAATCCAGGGCAGATGATCCCTTCAGGACCACTGGTGTGAGTGGCCATACTGGGAGGGTAGAGGCAGGGTGAGTCGGAAAGGGGGAACCGATTCAAAGGATCTACATGTGACCTCTTCCCTGGAGGACGGACAACAGAAAAGTGAGTGAAGGGAGACGTTGGCTAGGGCAAGATATGACAAAATAATAATTCATAAATTATCAAGGGTTCATGAGGGAGGGTAAAAAATGAGGAACTGATGCCAGGGTCTTAAGTGGAGAGCAAATGTTTTGAGATGAGAACGATGAGGCCAATGAATGTAGACGTGCTTTACACAACTGATGTATGTATGGATTGTGATAAGAGTTGTATGCGCCCCTAATAAAACAATTTAAAAAAATCAAATGACATATTGCATTAGAAAAATACATTACAAAAGATCACTATAGTGAATATTTTTTTAAATGTCATTTTGAGGATTAAGGTATGCCTAGCTCAAGTCATGGTATTTTCTATTGTCTCATATGCACGTGAGAGCTTTACATGAATAAGAAAGACTGAAGAACTAATGTCTTTCATTACAGTATTGGTAAATAGTGAAATAATACATAACCATAGATTTCCAGAACAATGTGTGCTAGAAGAACTACAGCCAGAATGCTCCTTAGAAGCAAAGATGGCAGAAGTGCGTCTCACATAATTTGGACATATTATCAGGAGGGACCAGTCCCAGGGGCATCATGCTTGGTAAAGTAGAGGGTCTTGGGAAGAAAAAAAAAATGAATGAATCCACAATGAGATGGACTGACATTAGCTGCAACACACTCGCATAAACCTATCTACTACTGTGAAAAAGGGGCAAGACCAGATGTTTCATTATGTTATAGTTAAGCTCTCACTGAATTGAGACTTGACAGCACTCAGCATCTTACACCTATTAACTCAATTAACTCACTGTAATCCTATGAAATATGTTGCATTGGGTAAATCTGCTGCACAACACCTCTTTAGTGTTGAAAATCAGGGAGATAAAGGTGCTCCTGACCCAAGCCATAGTATTTTCTATCACCCATATGCAGGTGAAATTTGGACCCTGAAAAAGACCAGAAGAAACGATGCATTTGAATTGTGGTGCTGGAGAATATGAAAAGCACCATGGACTGCCAAAGGAACAACTAAACCTGTCTGGGAAGAAGTACGGCCAGAGAGCTTTTATAGGCAAGGACAGTGAGACTTCATCTCATGTTATTTTGGACGTGTTCAGAAAGAGCAGTCCCTGGAGAAGGGCATCAGGGTTGGTAAAGTAAAGGTCAGTGAAAAATGTGAAGACCCTCGATGAGATGGACTGGCACAGTGGCTATAACAATGGGCTCAAGTACAGGAACAATTGTGGTGATGGCGCAAGACTGGGCAGTGTTTTGTTGTTGTGCATAGGTTCATTACAGGTCAGAATCAACTCGATGGCACCTAACAACAATCCTATGAAGAAACGCTGGCGGCCCAGTGAACTAGGTGCTAGGCTGTGGTTCAAGCACCCCAGTTGCTCCACGGGGGAAATATGAGGCTGTCTGCTCCAGTAAAGATTTAGTCTTAGAAACCCTAAGACTGTGCTGCGGAACCTCAACAGTGGGTTTTCCTTCTTGTTGTGATACTCCTATGAGAAGCCCTACTGGTGTAACAGTTTAAACATTGGGTTGCTAACTGTAAAGTCAGTAGTCCACCAGGCGCTAAGGAGAAAAATTAGGCTGTCTCGACCTATAAAGACTCAGGCTCAGAGTCCAGTTCTACTGTTCCTGTAGGGTCATTGAGTCAGAAATAGACTCAAAGGCATTGGTTTTGGCTAGCCTATGGGATAGAAGTTTGGGGTGTTTATTTTTCACAGACGTGCAAATTAAACAACTAAATGGAAATGAAATTGCCTAAGTAAGGTCAGTAGTAGGAGACATGATGGTATAGTGGTTATATGTTGGGTGACCACCTGCAAGTTCAGCAGTTTGACCCACCAGCTGCTTCGTGGGAGAAAGATGAGGCTTTCTAGTCTCATCAAGAGTTTCAGTCACAGAAACACACAGGGGCAGTTCTATCCTGTCCTATAGGGCTGGTAGAAGCCTAAACTTCTAAGCTGTCCTTTGTCCAGAAAAGATGTTCAAATCAGGTATGCTATTCATTCATTATTCAATACATTTCATTAAGAATCTACTATGTGCCAAGTGCAGTAGTTGTAGGCATCTAATGGAGGAACTTTCTGGAAGCAAATAAAATCAACCTATATGTATGCTGATTTCACCTAGCAATATTCACCTCAGTAAGTGCCATAGAAAAAAACAAAGCAGAATGAAAAAAAATCAAAAATTATAAATAGGGACTTTTACTTTAGAAATCAGAGGCTCTCTGACTTTTGAGCAAGCAGAATGACCTGGAAGGAGTGATCCAGAAAAAAAAAAAAAAAGGACAGTGTAGTGGCCCTAATGTAGGAACTATTTAGTTTGTTCAAGGAAAAGCAAAAGGGCCATGGGACTGGGTCAAGTGCTTAGAGTGGAGGTTAGAAGTTGGCAGCTGGGAGATCATATAATACTTTGGTGGGCAATGACAAGGAGTTTAGAATCTATAATGAGAAGCTTTTAGAGGATTTGAGGACTCCTAACTTGATTTAAATCTTTTAAAAGAGCATTAGGGATGTCATGGAACACTCAGAATGGGAGCAAGAAAAGTCACTATTACAAGAGCCAACCAAAAGATACTGGAGCTTAGACTAGGATTGATAGACTGATTATTAGTAGTATAGCTCCTGAAACAAAGCTTATGACCTATTATTATCTCTAAAAATCTTTTTTTATACTTGTAAGCTATCTCTTTTCTCCCTCAACCTCACTCCTCACTTTGAAATCAGGTTTTTTAATACCCATATTAGGAGTCCCAGTGGTATGTATTGTGGGTTACAATTGGGTTGCTAACCACCAGGTCAGCAGCTGGAACTCACCTTCATTCAGGAAAGAGAGAAGGCTTTCAGCTCCTGCAAAGATTTACACCTGTGGGAACCCAGGGCAGTTCTACCCTGTCTATAGGACCACGCCCAGTCAGAACTGACTCGATGGCAATGAGAATATCTACATGAATGCTTCAGTTGGACTTCATGGAAGAAATAAAAAAGTAGGTTGTGGTTCTTAGGGTCATTTTAAACTATTCTAATATGTCTGATTTATAAGCTACGTAAGGTTAGTTGGAATTGACTGGATGGCAGTATGCGTTTGGTTTTTGGAAACACACCTTTACATTTTTGAAAAGCAAAAGGCTGTAATACTAAAGTTTCGTTTTGTTCATTTATCACTGTCCATTATAAATGGAAAGGAGCTTTATTGGTGCAGTAGTTAAGCACGCAGCCGGTAATTAAAAGGGCAGTAGTTCAAACCTACCAGCTGCTCCAGGAGAAAAGGAGGGGGCAACTGCTTCCTTAACGATTTACCATCTCTGCGAGTAAGAGAAAAGACTAAGAGTTGCTATGAGTTGGAATCAAATCAACAGCAATGGGCCTGATTTTGATGTTTTATCACCTGGGTTTAGCTGGAAATCCGGTGGCATATAAAGCTGTCTGCTCCCAGCAAGATAAACAGGAGATTCAGGCTCATTCTAGATTGGAAAGTATAATAAAGAGTTATAACAAAGGGAATATATATTTATTGAGCACCCACTTTGTGACATGGACTCATTGCATGCCTTATATTTAAGAGCTCATTTAGTTCTCAGCTACTCAAGGTAGAAAATCTTTTCACTCTGAGGAAAAAAAAACCACCAAGAAATGTTAGTAGCTTGTCCAAAGTCAACAGAGTTAATAACTAGCAGAGCCAAAAATCAAACTCCCATATATCTCCAAAGTTCTAGTGTTTCTCCAATACAGCAGTTATCAAAGAGAAGACTACAAATATATTAAGTATTGTGTAGTCTTTATAACTCCTAACTGATAATTACAACACTAGATTTACAGGATATGTCATTTTGAAGCATTTAAATTTCCTCAACAAAGAGTACAAGAACTATTTATATTTGCCTCCATTTATGTTTATCCATTTATCGAGACAAATACACTCAAATGCATTTTCTTCTAAGTCTTCTAATCTCAAAATTCTGTGGCATACTTATCTCTATAACTACACATCAGTTTGAACCATGTCAATTGATTAATAATTCCAGTAAATCTGTTTCATTCATGAAAACACTACTTCAGTAATAAATGTAAACATAAAAATTTCTCAGAAAGTGAGTATCAGATGGTCAAGGCCAACAACGCAGCAGCAGTTGTCATATTGACCCTTATGTTACGGTGAATCCAGTATCTCACATTTATAACATTAAATAATGTAAGTTTCATACAAGTATACAGTATCACATAGTTTCATTTATAAGTTCATGGTGTATAATTATGTTGTTTTTAAAAGAAAATAAGTTTTTTAAAAGAAAACGTGGTTTCATTCACAGGTCAGTATGACAAGGTGTCCACAGAGATAGGTATATAAGAAACATCTGTAAACCTACTATTAATTCACTTAAATGTATGAGTTCTGAAGTTGTGGGTGGAGAAAATGGAGTGATCTTAAATATCAAACTATTTTGAAATATTGTTTCCTACTTAACATTTCATAGAAATCAACTCCAGAACAATTCCCCCCCCCTCCACGTGTATAGTTTACCATGAAAGAGAGGTTAGGTAATCTGAGAAAAGGCAGGCAGAAGGTTCCAAACAGGCTGCACCTTCAACAAGGCAGAAAAAACAACAACAAAACCACCCAGACTCACCGGCCACTGAGTGGACTGCGACTCACTGCAGGCCTGGAAGGACAGGGAAGAACTGCCCCTGTGGGTTTCGGAGACTGACGTTTTACCAGGAGTAGAAACCTTTCTGTTTCTCCCATGGATAGTAGATGGTTTTGAACTGCTGACCTTGCCGGTTAGCCACCCAACACATAACCCATTATGCCACCAAGGCTCCTCAGTCAGAGAAAAGGAAGGTATATCACCACAAAAGTAGCAAATAAACCAGCCTAAATCTGGAGAACGGTATCTGGAGGCGGGACTTGAGGTGAGCTTTCAAGTCAGGAAAAGGCTTGGCTTGTTAGCAGGATCTGCAAGGGCTAGGTGAAAAAACAAACAAGTTTGGAAAGCTAGTAGCCGGGGGCCACCCAGGACGATGACTGCGCACTCCGCCGAAGAGCCAAGGTGATGGTATATGCCCTATCCTAACCAAACCAGAAACGAGAATTCTCAAAGTGGAGCAGCCGCAGAATTGTTACGTAAAAAGGCTGCCAGGTCCTTTTCATGGCATTTTCTTCACCAAAACGAAGCTGTTCCTACCTAAAAACACCATGTGAGAAGACTTGAAGATGAGGAGGAAATTACTAAACTTGTGGCATCTGCGGCACGTTTCTTTTGAAACAAGGGAAAGTCAATCAAGGAGTAATGCAGGAATGTGAATTCCTTCCATGCAGGCAGCGAGGACAGGGCAGCCCGTGGGGAGATCATCCAGTCTAGAGGGGGCCGACTTATTTTAACAGTGAGTGCACGTGTGACAGGGGCACTTGTGAGCGAGGGCAGGTAGGGGAAGATGCCCTGCATATTAAGCAGAGGAGTAACAAGAAAAAACACGTAAATAAAAACTGCCTCGGGATTTTCGCGGCCGATTCCGAGTTCCAGACAGGGGCGGAGGGCGGGGCGGAGGGCAAATGACAGCCCCGGGGACCCCGCTGACATCTGGCGAAAGCCGGTGGCACGACTGACCGACCGCGCGCGTGAATGAATGGCGCGGAACTGAAAGGAGCCGAGGCGCCGGCGCAGGAGGAAGGAGTTTGCGGCGCGGACGGAGCGGGGCCGGCGGGAGGCGTCCGCGGGCGGGACGCGGGGCGCGGGGGGCGCGGGGGAAAGGGCCGCGGGAGCGAGTGGCCCGCGCGCGGCGCTTCCGCCAAGCGGCCGTGTGGGGTCTGGCGGCGGCGGCGGCAGCTGCGCCGAGGCCGGGCCGCGCCATGGCGGAGAGGGATGGAGAGGTCACGCGTTACATAACCCAGTAGCTGACGGCGTGAGGGGAGCCGCGGGCAGCGCAGGCCGCCAGCCGGACTGGGGGCGCCCCGCGCCGCAGGCCGTCAGCGCTCGGGCCGCCGCCGGCTCCGCTGCGGCACCTCCCGGCGACCCGGGTCCGGTGCCACCCCTCCCCCACGCCCGCCGCCGGCCCGGGGG
>NW_022111368.1:25648739-25650785 GCF_000313985.2 Echinops telfairi | reverse complement strand
CTTTCCAACCCACTCTCCCTCTACCCTCCCAGTATCGCCACTCACACCACTGGTCCTGAAAGGATCATCTGCCCTGGATTCCCTGTGTTTCCAGTTCCTATCTGACAGATACTCTTAAGTGGCCACGCGTCCTAATGAGGTCACACGAAAAAACGATTTTCAACTAACATCTAAAATAATTCGTATAGTACGTTCTCTGTGCCTAGCACAATTTTAATTGAGGACTTTATAAGCAAAACGCAATGTTCCATAAGGGTTTTCCCCTACTCTGGCCATGTCACTTTGACGGGAGCTCCTCTGCTATGGTTGTCATTTACATACAGGAAGTAAGCCTCTTTTTTCTTTATTCCCTTATCTAAGATACTTGAAAAGAGTTCGTAAGTGCTTAGGAAATGAGAATTCTTTCAAAAACTGATTTTGCAATATCCTGGGATTTGTTTGGCAGCTAGACAGAATATTAAAAAAAAAGCTTGCTTCTTTTTTTCTAAGCCTTTCATTTTGCCCTTTTATAGACCTGTATGAATGCACTTTAACTTCCCGTAGCTAACCCAACAAATTCAGTTTTCATGGTTTTCTGAGATGTCATAATTTTAAACAAAGGGGATCATTCTGACAGACTCACACCAGCTTCAAACAGCCAGATGAACTTCTCCGCTGAAATGCCTCAAGGGGAGGGGGGACATGACCCAACATGGCACCCTTTGTGAAGCACAGTTTTATCCATGCATCTCTCCAAGTGGCAGTATGCCCTTAAGACGATGCCCTGGTTGCACAGTGGGCTGTTATTTGCAAGGTCCTGAGCTCAAATCCACCAGCTTCTTCCTGTGAAAAAGTTGAGGCTGTCTGCTCATAAATATTTACAGCTTCAGAAATCCTAAAGATTAATTGTACACTGCCCTATGGGGACCCTATGCTCTGTTCTTTTTGTTGTTTTTCTCCTGTATTTTCTCAAACAAGTACAAACATATTCCACAAGGCTATTGTGGAATATAGAATCACAATATTAACTGAATTTAGGGCAAAGTATTAGGTAACTTCTAGAATGGGTTGGGAGGTGGCAATCATGTTACTCTAGAATAAAAGAGACGTGGAAACTACATAAAATGGATGCAAGCCTACGTGTCCTTAGTACAAAGAGTTTTGCCAAGGGTTTCTTTTATTTTTGCCTATTTCAAGACACTTTGTCCTTTGCTAGCATAATTTCTGGGTCACCTATTTCAATTTCATTTAGTCACTTCCATTCATTCATCTATTTCCATTATATCTCATAAAGATTCTCTTTCCTCATCAAGGGAAGCTGGCCTGACCCCTGGAGAAGGTGACTGAGGGACCACCTGGACCCTCACGTTTGGAGACGCTCTTTAGGGGACACTGCAACTTCTTCCTCTTCTGAATTTCATTGAACATTTTTCATTTTTGAAATTTTGATGTTTATTAATATTTGATGGAGCCAATGAAAGTATAGACTTTTAACCCTTGTAGGGACAGTCTTGGATAAGTGCATAGCTTCTAGTGTCTTAACCTCTCCATCCAGCAATAAAGTTTCCTTGGAAATACCTCTAAACTAAAAGCAAAAAGAGAAGACTTTTAAATAAATAACAGGTTGTACTGAAGTCTCAGGTTATATGCATACAGTAACATGTTAAAAGAACTATGGTGATTCTGTGATGATCACCTTCCCGACATGATCGCTGAAGACAAATGGGTGCATAAAGAAATGTGGTGAAGAAAGCTGAAGGTGCCCTGTTATCAAAAGATACAGCACCTGGGGTCTTAAATGCTTGAAGATAAACGGGGCCATCTAGCTCAAAAGCAACAAAGCCCACATGGAAGAAGCACAGCAGCCTGTGTGATCATGAGGTGTCAATGGGATCAGGTGTCAGGCATCTAAGACCCAGAACAAAACCACACCCAAGGTGAATGGGGGTAGGGCATGGAGTGGAGACCCAATGCCCATGTGTAAACAATTGAACATCCCCTCACAGAGGGGTCACAGGGAAGAGATGAGCCAGTCAGGGTGCAGTATAGCACCAATGAAACACACAA
>NW_022111368.1:25645564-25648127 GCF_000313985.2 Echinops telfairi | reverse complement strand
GGCCTGTTCTGCAACGTCCTCACAATTATTCTCATGTTTGAGACCATTATTGAAGCCACCACATCATCCATCTTATCAAGGGTCTTCCTCTTTGTCATTGACCTTCTACTTTCCCAGACATGATGTCATTCTCCAGGGAATGGTCTATCCTGATGACGAATCCAAAAGATGTGAGACAAAGTCTACTCATCCTTTCTTCTAAGGAGCATGCTGGCTGTACTTCTTCCAAGACAAATGTATTTGTTCTGTTGAAAATCCGTGGTATTTTCATGGACTTCTGCCAGCACCGTCTGTCAAATGCATCAGTTCTTTTTCTGTCTTCCTTAGTCATTGTCCAGTTTTCACATGCAACAAGTGATTGGAAACCCCCTGGCTTGAGCCAAGTGGACTTAGTTCTCAAAGGGACATCCTTGCTCTTCAACACTTGCGGAGGTCTTCAGGTCTGCCTGATACAATATGTCGTTTGGTTTCGTGGCTGCTGCTCCATGAGCATTGAATGTGTATTCAAGTAAAAATGAAATATTTTTTCAAACAGTTTTATTGCTATATAATCCAGCAATTACAATAGCATATATTATCCCCACAATCAATTTTAGAACATTTGCTTTGTTCTTGTACTCTTTGTTATATAGCTCCCTATATCCTCCCAGAAGGAGCGCTGGTAGCATGTTGAGCTACGATCTGCATGGTCAGTGGTTCAAAACCACCAGCAGCTCCAACGAAGACAGACTGAGCTTTCTATTCCCATCAACAGTTACGGTCTCAGAAACCCACAGGGGTCGCTATGAGTCAGCATTGACTCGACGACAGTGAGTATTCTCCCCAGCCTCCTTTGCCATTGGAACCATTAATCCAGCTACTGTCTCCATAGATTCACCTATCCTGGGGTTCATATATAGAAAAGCATTTTTAAAACAAACAAAAATAAACTAGCAACAAAACAAAGCAAAACAGAGAAAAACCTCAATTGAAAAGAAAACATTAGAAACTAGAACAAATTTAAAATGGGTCAAAAGGGAAATCAAATGAGAAGAGGTTAAGTTTAACCCTAACTGCATCTGCAACAATCCACTTTCCAATGCAGTCTGCATGGTAGTCTCATCTCTCCCTGATCTATAGTCGGAATGAGTTTAAGTCCATAGAAATTGGGAAAGGAAAGAAAATGTTTTGAAAATGATGATGGCAACAAATGTACAAATGTGCTTGACACAATGGATCGATGTGTGGATTATGATAAGAGCTCTAAGAGCCCCCAATAAAATGATTTTTAAAAAAGAAAAAAGAAAAGAAATTGGGAAAGGAATTTGGAACCCGAATTGGTTTACCAAGATTAAATTCTTCAAAGCACATATGTTTTCTAAAGTAAAAGACGGCCCTGAACAAATACACTGTTGTCATTGTTTCCTAGGTGCCAGCAAGTAGGCTCTGGTTCAGAGCAATCTGATGTATAACAGAACAGAGCACTGTCTGGTCCTATGGCCGGATCTTGTGACTGTCGGTATGTTTGAGCCCATTTGTATAGCAATTGCTTCAATCTGTTAGGTTTCTTGGGTGGGAAATACCTCAGTTCTTGGCTTTGCACGTGAAAGAATTCACACGGAAGCCCGGTTTGTGATCCAAGTGGGTTTTTATAAAGGACAGGAGAAGTTTCAGGTTTTACGGTCACTGAACATGGGCAACCTCGGAGGACTGTACGCCCACACACGGTAGCCTAAGGTCAGAGAGAGCACAGCTGAGCAGAAGGCAGTCTCAAGGTCCTGGTATTTGGGGCCTTTGGCTGGGAGGCATGGTCGAAGGTATTGGTTGACCCCATTGGCTGAATTAAGCCCACCTGGCCTAATTTGGGCCCACCCAGTTATACCACCCACCTGGCTCAGGCTTGAATTGGCACATTCCCCTTAGCCTTTAGGGCTGGCTGAGCCTCACCTGGTTCTCCGCAGAAACCTCCTGTAGGGGGTCCTCCAGACTTGGAGAGAGACAACCCCTGGTCCTGCTTCTTGCTACCTAACAAATCCACCTTGTTGAGGATCTCCCTCCTTTTACTGACTCTCTACCAAACATGATGACCCTCTGTCTCTTTCTAGTGATTGTTCTTTTCTGTTGATGTGTCCAAGGTAGACATGACACAGGCTCACCATCCTAGCTTCTAAAGACCACTCTGGGTGTTTACCTTGCATATATCAGTCTAAAAAAATATAGGATGTGTAGTATTAAGTTAAATGGTGGGCGGGGGGTGAGGTGCCAGCCCCCACTGCTACTACTACCTACGGGTTCAGTAAGCACAATTGTATGGTTGAGATTATATATATATATTGTATTAAAGTCATCAAGAGCATGAGAGGTAAAAGAGATATTACAATGATGCAGTCATACATATTACATGGTAGCATTGATCACCTCCGCCCCGCTTGGTGGTCCTCGTGGGGGGAACCTGGCTACGAGAGCAGGAGCAGCCTTGGGGACCGAGAACCGGGAAGCCTCTCCTGGCCCGAGAGTCAGAGAGGACCCCGGGAATTGGGGAGAGCCTTCAGCTTAGTCATCCTAGAGTGGTCCTGGGCTTGCC
>NW_022111368.1:25641043-25645464 GCF_000313985.2 Echinops telfairi | reverse complement strand
CTTCTTTATTGCTAACCATGTATTATATCACTTTAGGGGGATATGATTACAGAATCTGGTGTCTCATACAATGAAACAGACAATTACTATCCTGGGAGGCATGCAAGCCCCCTGATAGCAGATAACAACCTACGTCATAGGGAGGGGTCGCAACATAGGCAATACAAGCAATAGGAGGGGCATGACCTAGGGGTGAACACGCAATAGTAAAGGGAGGGACTAGGGGAGCATGTGTGGCAAGATGGGTGGACCCTGGACTCGATATGGTAGCCTAAGCTTAGTCATCCTAGAGTGGTCCTGGGCTTGCCTTCAGGCTCTCCTTCAAGGGAACAATATCAGAAGGGAGTGGGCCCTATTTGTTGTGGGATAAACAGTGGTGTCTGCTTGGTCTAGACAGCTGATAACTCTCAGGGAGAATGACTCCCAATCCACTCTTGATGACCTCCAAGTGTACTGTCATTCTCAAGCAGCTAAGTCTGGTATATATTTGGGGGGGGACAGCTTGAGAGAAATCCTTCTGTTTCCCATAAGGATGATTCAATAAGTACTTATGGTCAGTATATGCCAGATCTCAGCAGTGAACAAATAACAAGGAGCAAACTACATTTCCAGTCCTCAAAAACTTCCAGTCTAATAAGAGAGGCAAGTAAGTAAGCACCTTGCAGGACAGGACTTGCAGTACAGATTCAGGCCTGCTACTGGAAGGTGTTTCTTGGAAGGGTATCAAGGAGGCTTCCTTGACAAAGTGACACCTTGATTAGCACTAAGAGATTAATCCAGTTGGCTCTGGGAATGCTACTCCTAACAGAGGGAACATGTGCAGGTAACATTCTAGGGACTGTGGAGTGAGAAGTACAAAGTAGGATAAGCTGGGAGAAGGAATACATGCTGAAAAGGAAGTTAAGCAGCAATTACAAACCAGATCATAAAGTGTCTGAATATACTTTGACTGTATCTTAGGGACAGTGGGAAACCATGGAAAGCTTTGAAGCAATAATATTACTTTAGAAAATGACTCTGGGTGATGCACAGAGGATGGATTTGAAAAGAAGTTGGATTTTGAGATCATTCAGGTTCCAGATACCAGGCCAGAGAAGGTGGGGATTTGATTTAACCAGAGGAGTGGCTTTATGAAGCAAGTGTAATGAGACAAGAAAAAGGCAGATGCAAGGGAGGAATTATAATGATTGATTATAGAATTTAAGCTGGGAAGGAGGAAAAGAGGACACCCCAAGGGTAGATGGGTTGTCAGTGAAAAGATGATGTCAATGGATGTGAGGTTCAGAGGATTGTTGGAGTCAAGGTACTAAGAGGAGTGATAAGGACAAGGATGCAGAGGGAGCTAATGGCCAAGGTGGACTGAAAGACAAGGTTATGAGAAGAGAGAAATCTCAAGAAAGGAGGGCCTGGAATGAGAGAAGGATCATCAATGTGCTTAGGAAAATCATCAAGAATTAAGACCACAGCAGTGTTGGAGAAAGGAGGTCTGAAAGCACAGTGGTTAAGTGCTCAGCTGCTAACCAAAAGGTAGGCTGCTTAAACCCACAGTCACTTGGAAAGAGAAAGTTAAGTCAGTCTGCTGCCAGGAAGATCACCCTTGGAAACCCTATGGAGCAGTTCTACTCTACAGGGCCAGCATGATTCAGAATCAACTCTCTAGTGGTCAGCACTGTTGAAAAGCAGGACAGGGCCTCGGAACACAGTATTGAGGATTTCAGATCAGATCAAAAAGTGTCATCTAGTATACTTGATGCTAATACAGTGTTTCCACAACTGAACCACCACCCATCTGTCAATGGAAGCTTGTGTATATCTATGGAGAGAGGATGAGAGCTTTAGATCAAGAAAATGGCTCACACAGTTGCAGAAGTGGGTACATCTAATCCTAGGTCAGTGACTCAAATGTTAAGCTGGAGGCTTCTCCTGACTCACGTAGCTTCTGGGGCTCAAGATGGGCTCAAGATTGGCAGGAACACCACAGGCTGATAGCAGGTTGAAGAGGTAGATGAATCCAAGGCAGATCAAATGTCAGGCCGCTGGTGGCTCCTGGCATTGGCAGCCAATATGGTAGGCCATTGGCTGAAGTCCACAGAACTAGAAGCTGATGAAGCAGAGGCAGGGTCCAGACACAGCAAAAAGCAAACAAGCTTTTCCATAGCACCTACTTGGATAGGAAGTAGACCACACCTCTGAAGAAACTTCTTTTCAATGACATTGGGGCTTCTACCTGAACAAGGGGTTTTCACTCTACCCTAATCTTATAATTGCTTGGCTGCTTAAAGCAGAACCTATTAGAGGATTGAATACCTTGTGCTTTGTCACAACAAGGGAGATTCCTAGGCCTCAACTGCCAAACCACTGAGAATCCTAATCCACTCAACTTGACACAAAATCCAACTATCACAATCTACCTCTTGTCAACTTGGCATTTATACCCATCTCCTTACCATACCTAATCTCTAAATAAAGAAAATAATAAAGTCATATTTGTGCCCAGCATGATGCAACTAACATATGTCCAACTGAAAATGCACAAACTCCATTTACATCTTATATTTTATAAATGGGCAGAACAAAAATATTTGATGCATACATACAAGAAGAAATATACTCTTATAAGTTATAGTCTTCATTTCTGCAGCTGGTCATGTGACCACAGCTGGAATTTAGAACACCTTTTTCTACCACTCATTCAACAATTACCACAACTGCTCATGGTTCTTTGCCTGCAGGAGTGACTCAACCCTTCATTCCTGGAAGAGTCTGGGCCATTAGTAGTCATGTCAGAATGGGGTTGCTGTAGTTTAGCATTTATGTTTATCATAGGCTATGTCAGTACTAAGAGACTATATACAGAATTGCTTGTATTCTATCCATATGCTTATTTATCTCCATTATGCAATGCCAATCCAAGTTCCCCTTGGAAATCAGGATCAACGACATCACTCAAACCAGTTACTTTGCCATTTGATAAGGAACCCAAAGTGGCCTGGAGGCATTTTTAACTTTCAGTTCAATGAAATCAGTGGTAATCCTCCCTTTAGAAATAAGGCTTCCAGACCTGAAGAGCATGGGGTTGCAGAGACAGGAAACAAAAATGTTTTGAGTGGGTCACTAGGAATAATAGTGAGTGGTGGGTGCCACTTCCACTTCTACCCCCTTGGTTACTGGGTCCATGAATCCTGGTTATTGGGGACATAGCAACATATATTGGATGCCAGTTTAGATGACTTACTGTCCCCTGGAGAACATTGTCTCAAGCACTGCAAGGTATTGCTGCCCAGCTGGCACTTAATTGTGTCTTTAGAAAGCCATTCCATTGCTCTGTGATGCCAGTTCCTTCAGGATGATGGGGAGCCTGGTAAGACCACGGGATTCTGTGAACATGGACCCATGGTTGAATTTTATTTGCTGTGAAATGAGTCCCTTGATCCAAGGTGATAGTGTGTGGAATACCACGCTAGTGGATACGTAATTCCTTACGTTTACAAATGGTAGTTTTGGCAAAAGCATTGTGTGTGGTGAAGGCACATCCATATTCAGACTAAAAACCTATTCAGACATAACAAAACACTGTCCTTTCTGTGATGAAAGTGGTCCTGTGTAATCAACCTGTCACCAAGTTGCTAGTTGATCTCCCCAAAGAATAGAAGCTTCTGGAAGTTAAATCAGAGAACCAAAACAAAACCTGAGTTAGGGCCATCTCTCCAGCAACCAACAGCAATATCATCGTCCTAGGGCTGGGGTTCCAAGCTTTCTCTATTGAAGGCAACCTTAGTGGCTCAGTAAATTGTTCATAGTAGGTCAAAAGATAGACCTAACCATGTGTTTTCTGAGGAGACAGAGGCAAACAACTTCCAGAAGTATTGTTGCCCTAACAACATGGTAACCGTTTATAAAGTGATACATGTAAATTACAGCAAAACTAATATTTTAATTTTCTTCTGTTTTCATGTGCCAATGAGTTGATTCTGACTCATTATGTCTAAAAAGTAATGACAATTTCTTAGACAATTCTAAACACCTTGAGGGAATGAATCACTGGGCCTGGGATCTCAGGACCATAGTCTTAGGAGACACCAAAGTCAACTGTCACAATAGTTCACAAGACGGTGTTCTACACACTACTTTGGTGGGTAAGGAAGAAGGTGAGCTGAACCACAATTATGTGCAGCCATTTCAGTCTGTCTCTATGTATTCCCTAGGCTTCTGTGTATTCCACAACCCTGAAACCAGAAAAACTAGATGGTGCCCGGCTTATACTATCAACTGCTTTGAAAGGGATTGCATTAGCAGGTCCTGGATAGAGTGTGGTGGGAAATGTGGAACAAAACTTAAAATAATACAAAGGTGAGGCTTACTGATCATGTAAAGATGGGTGCAACCGCCAAGACTATGGTCCTTAGTCACGCTTCAGGTCT
>NW_022111368.1:25612099-25640036 GCF_000313985.2 Echinops telfairi | reverse complement strand
GGGTAGAAAACTGATTTGATCTGCAAGCCTTCATCCAATTCACGACAAAAAGTTAAAAAATAAATGGTTGGGGGCAGCCAATCATGAGGTTTATAGGGTTTTAAATGCAGGGTAGACACCCTGGAGGTGTGACTCAGTGAAATGAATGAAACTTTGGTCTTTTTTTGGATTTTGTACAGTGAGGTGAGTCTTGCCAACTGGTGTTGATGGACTTGGTTCCGACCCATTGTGACCTAATGCTCAACAGAACAAAACACTGCCCGGTCCTGCACCATCCTCACAGTTGTTCCCATGATTGAGTCCACAGTTACAGTCTCTATGTCAGTTCATCTCCTCGAGGGTCTTCCCCTTTTCACTGCCTTTCCACTTCACCAAGCACGCTGTCCTTCTCCAGGGACTGGGTTCTCCTGACAACATGTCCAAAGTATGCAAGACAAAGTCTTGCCATCCTTGTATCTAAGGAGCACTCTGGCCACACTTCTTCCAAGACAGATTGGTTTGTCCTTTTAGCAGTCCATGGTACTTTCAATATTCTTTCAGCACCACCATTCAAATGCATTGATTCTTCTTCATTCTTCCTTATTCAATGTCCAACTTTAACATATGAATAAGGATGATGTTGTGTTATGTCATTTAGTAATTGTGCTTTTGGTCATGACTTCATTTTCAAAAGAATAACTTATTTTCAGGTACAGTGCTGTGCCTTCTACATTGGTTTGCCAGCGGCTCCCTCCTCTCCAGGTGTTTTTAAGCGTGCTGCATTTATTTTTCTTGGCAACATCAGGTAACAAGGGAGGCAGATGTGGCCAGCGTCTCTTCAGGCTGGCTTTCATGAGGCAGCGTAATGTGGGCCAGGGAATCAAAAGACTAGGAAGAGATCCTTTCTTCTGAAGAACAGGAAAGGAGTAAGGGGTGTCAAATGACTGCTGGTTTTGAGAGGTTGAAAAGTACCTGTCAGGGGATTGAGGAGGCAGTGCAGAGAATGGGGCATGAAGGAGGAGGCTGGGACAAAAATTATGTGCAGCCATGACAGGAGGCCTCTATGTATTACTCCATGTCCCCCAAAGTTTCAAACAAATTCACTAAGGAAAAATTATTGTTCTATGCCTCACCAATCTATCCTACCTCCAGAGTTCAGGGGGACAGATACCTACCACATAATATGTATTACCTAACAACATTTTAACACGACTCAGTTGTTCAGCATACATTCCATGACTGGAAAACTTTATACCAACCAAATCTAACAACCATAAAATAATTTGGTCACGAGAAGTGTGGTCGTTACATAATTTCACGTCAACTTGAAGATACATAAAAGTGTAGGGGTGGTATTCAGCCTGTCAATCAGGTCACAGCCTGATGCTGCCTCTTTGTGGGGGTGGCTTTCCATAAAGAGGGCTCTAGGAACCTGTCCCCCCCGTCTGCACCCCACCCCCCACCCCAACTCTCTCTGCCTTCACCTTCCTGCTGGCAGACCCTGGTTGCAACCAGAGCCCTGGAGACGTTACCACTGCCATTGGATCCATAGCACTTTATACCCACCAGCCTGTGATCTTCCTGCATTCTGCATCATTGCATGTGGCTGCATGAGTCTGAAGGGACTTGAGTTGAACTGCGCTGGGATGTGTTCTTGATAAATAGTTACTTCTTGATATAAAACTCTTTCTTATACATATACGAGTATCTCTGGATTCGTTTCTCGAGTCAACCTGGCCTAACACAATAGGGTTACGAAATTTCCAGTTCACAGAGGACTCGAAGTACTTATTAGTGGAGATCAAAGACTGCAGTCTTCCGTGTGGCTTATACTTCAATCTAAAATATTTAAAAATACCCACAACTGGACCGATAAGTAACATCATGATAAACAAGGAAAGGAGATTATGTAAATGGTCAAGGATTTATTTTACTTGGCCCTACAGTTCATGCCCATAGAAGCAGGAGTCAAACAATCAAAGGATGCAGTGCAGTGTTCAAAAGTAACGGGGTCCCAGTGAGGACTGAAGCAGGCCTAATCCAAGCCTTGGTATTCTCAATCTCCTCACATGCAGGAGAGTAAGGAAGAATTGATGCCATTGATTTATAAGGCTGGTGAAAAATTTACTACGGACAGCTTAAAAAAAAAAAAAAAGAGAAGTCTGTCTTAGAAGAAGTACAATCAGAATACTCCTTAGAACCGAGTAAGTTTGTTTCACAAACTGTGGGCCTATCATCAGGAGGGACAAGTTCCTGGAGAAGGACATCATGTTTGCAAAGGTAGAGGGTCAGAAAAATAGAGGAAGACCCCCCAACAAGGTGGGTTGCCGCAGTGGCTTCAAACAATGGGCTCAAACGTAGCAATGTTTATGAGAATGGTTTAGGACAAGGCGCAGTTTCCTTCTTTGGCATACAGGGTTACTATTAGTCGGAACAGCCTGCCACAGACATTTAATATAAGGAGGGTTTGCTTGGATGAAGAGAACGTGGACATACTGTGAGTGTGTGCAGATCTACGCTTGTGTTTGCATTTGAGGTTATGCCCTTTTAAATATTTATTCTTAGATTAAAGGAGTGATAAAGAATCCCCAGACATTTAATTGGCCTACACTTTGATTTATCACAGGACTCAGCTGGACGGGTACAGGGCCCATCTAGACAGAGTAAGAGAAGCTCCGTGTGTTGGGTCACCCCGGGGGCTCAGAGTGAATTTATAGACTGGGATCCAGGAAGCCTGTTTGCAGACAAAAGGAATATAAAAGGAAGCTGTGAGAGGTGAAGAGCAACTGACCTGGCTTCCCTTCTAGGAGTTTCCCCAGATTCCTCACAGGCCAGGCCCATCTTGCTCGGAGCTCTGTGGTGGACTGGTCCTTGGAGTGGCATGCTCTTTCCAGCTTGAATTGACTCAAGTTGGTTTTAGTAACTGGCAGCCAAGGAGTATTTATGAATGTGGTAGTTACCCAATTTCATGTCAACTTGATAATGAAGGGGTGGAGTCTAGCTTGTCCGTGAGAAGATGTCTCCTTGTGGGTGTGGCCTAATCATGAGGATTCTGGGAACTCCCTTTCTTCCTCCCTGGAGGTGGGACACACACTCTCTCTGCTAGACCTTCCTGTTGAAGAGCCACGCTGAATGCGGCCGGATCCCTGGCGATGCTTCCACCGCCATTGGATCCATGGAATCGTCCACACACCAGCCTGTGATCTTCTTGCATTCAGCATCATTGCATGTGCTGTGTGAGTCACAGAGGAACCGATGGACTAGTATCGGACATACAGGCTAATATAGGACTTATTATGGGCTTGAGTTGGATTGGGCTGGGATGATTTCTTAATGTACATACTCTCTGATATAAAGTGCTCTCTTATACATATGAGTGTCTCTGGATTTGCTTCTCTAGGCTACCCGGATGGACTAACACAATTAAGATTATGGAGCTTGTGTTTCACTGATTTGGATAAAATTTTCCACAGAGAGTTACTGCAGTTCATCTTTGCTTGTTGTTGTTCTTTGGATGCATAGCGGCCCTATAGGACCTAGTAGAACTAGCCCAGAGGGTTACTGCGACAGTAATTTTTACAGGAGCCGATCAACAGGTCTGTTCTCACTCAGAGGAGTGGTGTGTCGGCACCGCTGGCCTGTTGGCTGGCAGCTGAGTTTACCCATTTTGCCATCCAGGCTCCTTCATCTCTTTCTACTGGTGTCATCAAGAACCAGAACCCGGCCTTAGGAGCAACAGCTCTCAATCCACTATTCTAGAAGCAGGTTGAACTTGTCAAGCAAATTCTCATGACCTTACATCGTCCATGGGACATTAGCAGGACTTGATCTCAGGGGCTAACCCGTACCACCCTGTTCCTGACGTTGAGAGTTGCTGCATAAAGATGTAGACCGAGTTTATCAGCACTCCCCTTTTCTCTCTTCACCAGGCCAAGTAAGCAAACCGAACGGAACGTCTAAATTTCACTAAAGCTTAGGCTTAGTGGAAGAGGCTTAGATGTATACTCTTAACTGAGATGAGTGAGAGAAGGATCAAATTTCTGGGTTAAAAGTAAATGTACTTCCCCCAAATTTAATGCCTTAAATGCTGCTGTATTTCTTATTTTCAGACTGTCTTTAGACAAGGTCTTTTACAGGGTCTGTCTATAACTGGATTCCAACACATTAGGAAAGCCCCAGGGTAAAATATCCCCAAAGTTATACACCAAGTCTGCCAGAGAACTGAAAATAAAGCCCAGGGTGTTTTACTGCCCACTGTATCAATAACAACGCTGGGGACCTGCAGGGACATTGCAGGAGGGATGGAGTCTGACCATGGATTTTATTGAAAGATTTCCCCTTTGTGGGTGTTCCAAGTGAAAATACCGAAACAAAGCAGATTCATGCGCATGGTGTGACAATGAGGCCTTATACTGAGAGTCGCCCAGCATCCCAGGCATAATCTGGAGACATAATTCTGTTGGTAGAAACAGTGATGGACAGGAATTTGGGAAGACCATGCTTCTGTTCTCATTTCACCACTAATGAGCTGCTTAATTTTGGGCACATTTTATAACTCCTCTGGACCTTGAAGTCCCAGTCTGTAAAATGAAAAGGTTGAGGTAAGTAGTTTCTAATGTTTCCCTGAGCTCTGAAATTCTTGAAAACCTTCATTTTTGAGGTTTAAAAATGAAACAAAATGAGTCAGAATGACAGTTGTATTATTCTGTGTTGAAATATTCAAAAGGTTACAATTCGTTGAATACTATTTGAGAAAGCTCAAATGATCACAAAAAAATATTCATTTGAAGAGAGAACAATAAAAGGGTTTTTTATTTGTTTGTAACTTTTTTTTCATGCTACAAAGAAGCTGGCATAAAGATGAGGGAATTGTAGAAGACAAGCAATACTAATCATTATATGAGTTTAATCAGGAGAAGATTGAAAAAAAACAAGAGACTAAATATTGCAAGCAGCATTCATAATCATAAGCTTTTAGACCACACACACTAGACATCAATTGTCAGAATGTTAGGAATTAAGGGGTTCAGAGTGCACAGGGGTAAGGAAAGACTGGGTTCTGAGAAGACCATGCCATGACTCGCCGAGAGAGCGTGGAGACTTACCTAAGGAAGAATCCTCTAGCTAGGAACCACAGCTGATCTTCAGGAGATGAGAGAAAAGGTGGTGAAGGTAGAAATGATTACTACCAGGCAGAATGCATTTCAGCTAAGCCAAGCACCAAGCTCAAAGATTCCTGTCTCAAGGGTTGTCAGCAAATAAGTGGAGGTTTCCCTGAACCTTGAAAATAATTTTTTTAAAAAAGAAAGAAGTCAAAATGAAATGCAACTGATATCAGGGAAGGTTCCAGGGGAGGAAGAAGCGCAACGGCCTGAAAGCGATCCATAACCACAAAACCACCCTCAGATGAATTCGGATTCGACAGTCAGTCGTCTCGGGATTGAAGTGTGTGCTGTGGGGAAAACGGTCAACAAGAAAGGCATGGGGGTGTTACTAGGATTGTTTTTTAAAGCCCAATTTGGACTTCTAGATTTAATCAGTCACAGTTGGCCATATTTTAGGTATTTCTTGGGGTCTTGGAAGGAAATCTGGTGGTGGAGCTGTTCGCACATACTGATTTTTAGTGAGCATTAGTAACCCAGCGGTTTCTCTGAGAATCAGCCCAGCTTCTGAATGTTAGAACTATTTCTTCTTTCTTCCTTAGCTTTCCCTTTTGGTTACGGGCAGATGAAATCAAGCCATTGGACATTAATGACTACTGTCCAGATTTTCACCACTGTCAACATTTGGTGGATAACGATCAGAAGAGTGTTCCTTGATTACAGTTCGTGGTTAATCCAGGATTAATCTTTTTCTTCTGTTTCGGTTGTAGGGTGAGTTGTTTAACCTCTGATATGATGATGTCTGTATTTAAGACTCCAGGCAGAATACAGCAACCGACTGTAACACAAGCAATTCTCAGAAATAAAATGACAATTAGTTTTTGTAATAGGTTGTGAAGCCAAGGGACTACATTATGAATCCCAGGCCATAAAATTATGTTTCACAATCTGCCTGGATCTGTTTTGGAGAGCTACATCATTGCTTCCTTTAGCTCAGTCATATACTGTTCAGTTTACACTGTGGTATTTATACAGCTGCAAGAAAAACTATTTGCAGCAGTACAAACTCCCCTTTGGCTGACTAAGAGTTGTCCATAAGAGTTCTAGCTAATGAATTTAGTCAAGTCTGTTGGGCTTTCAGAGCAGAACTAGTGTTATTTAAGATTTATGTTGAGGTCTGAGATAACTTTTGAATCACCTTTTCCAATTGTAATATTCCCATTATGAGAATTACAATTTGTAGACTATGCATGAATAGGGAATTAGTTATCCCCCTTTTTATTATGTCTTCCTTTGAATAATTTGTGCTTGTCCCATTTTAGAGGCTTCGGGGATCATTTTGGAGGGTATCCTTGTGGATGCTTCTAAGACTCAATGGAGGGATGGTTGTTTTAAATATCTGAACATTTCTAATAATTATTCCAATACACAGGATCAGTGTGTGGTAGAGTAGTATAAACCTGATGTTCGTATGAAAAATAGTATCCTAGTCACATACCAGTTGAACTGGGAGCATAAGTGTTGTTATGAATAACAATAATAATCCCAAACCCATTACCATGGAATCCATTCAGACTCCAAGAGAACAGAGGTAGTTGTTACATTTTGTCAAGAGTCCAGGGGTTACTGAGTCAGCAATTCATTAAATGCAGAGAAGTAGCTCCGGGCTGGTAAAAACCTACAGGAGAGTTTTGTTTCCCTGTAGGGGCAGCTAGCTGCCATCGGGTTAGTTCCAATTCCGGTGACCTTACATATAACAGGAGGAAATGTTAGCTGGTTCTGCACCTCTTCATGGTCCTTGAGATGTTTGAGTTCATTGCTGTGACCATTGTGTCAGTTCATCTTTTGTTTCTTTGTTTGAGACTGGCTTGTGAGTTACAGTTGAACTGTGCTTGTCCTCCTTTTTTAACCACCCGACCGGTGTTAGGTCTGATGAGTAGGAGATATGAAACCCTCTTGTTGAGGTGTCCCTCAGTTTGTGTTGTCTCTCTACTTCACCAAACATGATGTCATTTTATAGGGATGGGTTTCTCCTGACAGTGTGCCCAAAGTAAGAAAGATAAAGTTTTATCATGCTTGAATCTCAGGAGAATTCCAGTTCTATTTCTTCCAAGATTGATTTGTTTATTCTTATGACCAGAAGAAGAAGAACAACAAGAACAAGTCATAGCCACCCGTCAGTTAGACTCAGAGAGACCCTGTGAAGGTTTCTGAGGCTCTTAATCTTTACAGAAAGCCTCATTTTTCTCCCTCAGAGTAGATGTTGGGTTTGGACTTCACACCAATGCTTATCAAACAGTGTCACCAGGGTCCTTTTTCTTCTAGCGGTCCAGAGTGTATATGATAATCTTTGTCAACAAATCCATAAACTCTCTGTCTTCCTTCTCCATTACCCACTTCTCCTGTGTCTAGGAGGTGCTGGAAAGCACCATGGCTTGGGTCAAGCACACTTTAGTCTTCAGCATGACAGCTGTACTCTTTAAGCCTTTAAAGACATCTGCCGCGGCAGATCTGCCCTGTGTAATACCTTCTTTGTTTTCCTGATGGATACAGTCATTGCTGAATATTTTCTCACTTATCATGATCTTGTGATTGGTCCACTTACAAGAATTGTCATTTTCTTTATGTTACGATGTCACATAGTCTTTTACCTGCAGGTCGTCTTAGTTTTGGGCAAGCAAGGTGTGCCAGCTGCATATCCCAGGTGGTCAGTGATACTTACTTTAATCCCGATGCCACGTTCTTTCTCAGACAGCCCGGCCTTTCCGTCATTTTCAACAGCCTGATTGGCTAGGCAAGGTGAAAAGGCACACCTTTTTCAGACCAGCAGGTCAGAAAGAAGAGGATGCAAGCAGATGTTAAGTAGTATAGGTGGCAACATTTGATTACAGGTTGAAGGGATAGAGAAGGTTGTTGAAGACTTACAAAATTAGTCTTGTTCTATCATCTCAGGTGGAAGCAGTCCATCGATGAAGTTGGTCACTAATGGAGGAGTCCTCAAAAGGTTTAAGGATGCAGATAGAATTCATGTTCAATAGTCAAGAGGAAGTGTATGTCCTTTAAATTGGAAAATACAAATCCAAGAATCAATTTCTTTGGTGTTTTTCTGTTGTGCTATTTGTTAACAATGTTGTATCAGGCTCTTTCTGTTGCAGTTTAAAGTCAGTTTTTCTATGGCATATTTTCCAGAAGACTAAATCCCCAGTTAGAGGCTGGATGTCTTGGAAATTCACTTCTTACCTGCTGATATTAAATCTGGAACTATCATATGAACCCCTTGTATTAATCAATTTTATCTGCTTATAATAGGATAGAATCTAAGATTTGGGGTGAGAATCCCAAATGTCCGAACATCCTGTTATTAGTTCATAAAGAGATTTGCATGTGGATTTCAGAAGAAGCCTTCATGATGCCATGAGTTAGGCACTGGATCACTAACCACAAGGTCAGTGGTTCAAACACATCAGTCACTCTACTGAAGGAAGATGAGGCTGTCTGCTCCCATAAAGATTTATAGTCTCAGAAACTATATATAGCAGCAGTTCTCAACCTGTGGGTCATGACCCCTTTGGGGATCAAACAACCCTTTCACAGGGGTCGCCCGATTCATAACAGTATCAAAATTACAGTGATGAAGTTGCCGCGAAAATAATTTTATGGTCAGGGGGTCACCACCACATGAGGAACTGTATTAAAGGGTCGCAGCATTAGGAAGGTTGAGAACCACTGCTGTATAGGATCACTATGAGTTGGAATTGACTTGATGGCAGTGGGTTTGTTGCTGTTGTTATTTTTAGTGGGTATCAGAGAGGGTTAATTTTATAGGCATACGAGCTAATGGTAATACTTTAGATCATGGAGTTCAAGGGTTTCTGGGAGCTTTACTGATTTTAATTTAGAATTCCATTAGTTCCCTCAATATGTTTCTAAAGATTGTAGATGATAAATGCAGTTACGTTTCTGAGTAAAAGGCAAAAAAATTACAGCAGTCTTTAATAACAATACCAGTAAAATGAATGTCCTTGTTATTAGAGACAGCTTTCTTACAAGTTAAAGAATCAGTCTTGAGAACAAATAGACAACAGTGGTTATGTGTTGGCTTGCGATTTGAAAACACCTGTTGCTCCTCAGGAAAGAGACAGGCCTTTCTGCTCCTGTGAATGGTTACAGTCTCAAACTCACAGGGCAATTCTACCCTGCCCCATAGGGTTTCTATATGCTGGCACCGACTGGATGGCCTTGAGTTTGTTTTTTAATGTAGGGGGTATTTGCATAAAGTCTAACTGTAAGTATTCAAAGGGCCCTTGAAATTTGACTCTTGTCCATATTTTGTCTATTTTTCAAAACGTTTTATCATTGACAGGTAGGATATATTTTAGACACCGCTTTGGCTGATACGCTTGCCAATTTATTTTTTCTACTATGTATAATATAATGAAGCATTTTTGTTAAACTTCATTTAAAATTTGTGACTTTAGCAGTTGAACACAGAGCCCTGATAATACAGTAGTTGAGCACCTGGCGGTTAACTGAATAGTTAGTGGTTCAAACCCACCACCTGCTCCTCAAGTGAAAGACGGGAACGTCTGCTTCTATAGAATTATACAGTCTTGGAAACCCTACGGGACAGGACTCCTGTGTCTGGTAGGGTTCCTTTAGGTCAGAATTGACTTGATGGTGATGGGTTCGTAATGGGCCATCCTGAGAGTATCAAATGCTCCATTAAGTGGAGAGGAAATGTTTTGAGAATGATGAGGGCAATGAATGTACAAATGTGCTTTACACAATTGATGTATGTATGGACTGTGATAAGAGTTGTATGAGCCCCTAATAAAACGATTAAAAAACCAAACAACCCACTGCCATTATGTCGATTCCAACTCATAACAACCTACAGGATTTCCAAAGTTGTCAATCTTACAGGAGCAGATAGCTTCATCTATCTCTTGCAGAGTATCTGGTGGGTTTGAACCTTCAGCCTTGCTGTTAGCAACCCAATGCTTACCCTACAGCTCCATCAGAGCACCTTTTTGCAATATAAGCATCCTGATGCAGCCCCACCTCCTTTTTAAAAAACCAGGAGCTTGTCTTTGACTATTTACTAACCTTTTGAATTCCCCCCAAATGTTTCTCTGGAACAATTATCTTGGTTAACGCTGCCTTTTCTAGCATAAAAAAGACCTCAATTAAAAATAAAAAGACCTCACTGCCATTCAGTGAATTCTGACTCATAGTATTATGAGGACAGGGCAGAATTGTCTTTGTGAGTTTCCAAGATTGTGACTTTTATTATTATTATTAAAAGATCATTTTATTGGGGGGCTCTTACAGCTCTTACAACAATCCATACATCAATTGTATCAAGCATATTTGTACATATGCTGCCATCATTATTTTCTAAACATTTACTTTCTATTGAGCCTTTGGTATCAGCTCCTCTTTTTTTTCTCCCTTCCCCTCCCCCTTGTGACTCCTTGATAAATCATAAATTATTATTATTTTCATATCTTACAATGACCACTGTCTCCCTTACCCTAAAGTTTCTGAGTGTCCATGGGAGCAGGTATCAGGTATCAAAAGATCCAAAACAAACAATTATATTGATGTGAAAGAGGGGGGTTGGCGTGGAGACCCAAAGCCATCTGTAGATAATTGGACACTTCCCCCTCTACCCCGCTCCACAGAGGGTTATCCAGGGTGCAGTGTAGCACCAATGAAACACACATCATTCCTCTAGTTCCTGAATGCTTCCTCCCCACCCACTACCATGACCCAGTTCTACCTTACAAATCCAGCTAAACCAGAGAACACACATTGGTACAGATAAGAACTCTCGACACATGGAATTCAGGATGGATAAAAACAGTAGTGGAAGCAGCAATATCATGAGGGTAGGTGGGGACAGGAGGGAGGGGGAGGGGAGAAAGGGGAAACCTATCACCAGGTTGGATATCTAGCGTCCCTCCCCCTGCCTGGGATGAATAACAGAAATGTGGGTGAAGAGAGGATCAAGGATTCACAAGGGTGGGAGGGGGAAAAAAGAGGAGCTGATACCAAGGGCTCAAGTAGAAAGAAATTGTTTTGGAAATGTTGATGGCAACATATGTGCAAGTGTGCTTAATACTATTGAATAATGGATTGTTATAAGGTTTGTAAGAGCCCCCAATAAAATGATTACTTTTTTAAAAAAAGAAGAGTTGTACTATCATCACTACAATCAGTTTTAAAATATTTTCTTCATTCTTGTATTCATTACTGGCTCCCCATTTCCTCCCAACCTACCCTGCCACACACCCTAGGAGCTGTTCATCCAATTACTGTCTCTATAGATTTACCTAGCCTGGATTTCATAAACATAAAAACATTAAAAAATAAAAACAACTAACAATAATACAGTAAAATCTCCATCAAAACAAAAGCAGAAAATATTAAAAATGAGAACAAATTTTCAATTAATCAAAAGAGAGATCAAATGATCATGTGTTAAATTTTAACCTAACTGCATTGCAATAATCCCCTTCCCAATGCATTGCAATCCAATCCCACTCTGCATGAGAGAGAGCAAGGCTGCTCGCATCCTTGGTGTACAGTCAGAGGAGATTCACCAGAGGCTGAGTCCACATCTATTTTTCTTCACTTTTTTTTTAACTGAAACAAATTTAAGATGGGCCAAAGGGGAGCTCAAATGATATTACATTTTAACCTGTGTCTGCCACGATCAACCGGTCTGTCTGCTCTCTGTCTGATAAAAAAGCTACTCACATCCCATCACTATGATCAGAGGGGATTCACTGGAAGCTTAATCTATACGTGGATCCTGCAAATGGATTTCGCCTTCCACTGTCATCCACAGGTTCCTGCAAACCTGGTGCTCACAATTTAAGCTCTGTTACCATTCCCCGCTTTGGATTTGCATTTTGTTATTTACAATCCTTACATCACACAGGCTGGTATGTTTCTTCCATGTGGACTTAGAGGACGCCTCACTTAGATGGCTGCTGCCTTGAAGACAAGCCTTTAAGAGCTCAAACACTATTCGTGGAAAATCGGTACAACCACTAGAAGTACTGATTCAATTAATCAGGAGTCATCCGAGGTTCATGACAACAAGGAGATACAGTTTATGATAGGAAACCGTAGCATTTGGGTTATTCATTTTATCTTCCCTAGGAACTTTCAGAGTTGTCTTGTAATAATTGGTCTTGGAAAAGTCTGCATAGTTTATAATTTTTTACATAGTAAAAGATTTGCCTTTCTGCGATACCTTAAATCATGAACTCTTTGTTGTTATTGTTACAGAATTGTAATTTCTCTTTGTCTGCTTTATGCTCCTTCTGAGCTAGGATCTTGAATAAATAGACAGATGTAATCTTAGAGATCTGTTACATTTTTAACAGAATAAAATATCATTCGCCTATTGTGCAAGGACATCTCAAATACTTAAGATCCCAATTAATAATTGGAGTGAAATAAGAGCAGAAATTCGGTAAATCTATGGGAGAAAACAGTCCAGGTAAACCATTGCTTCTTCCATTGGAGGGTAAATGCAGAGTGATTGCTTGGCTCTAATGTGGGCATTAAAGAAGACAGAGCATACGTCTATCACAGTGAAAGAGGTTCCTTCCGATTGCATTAAAGGCAAAATAGAATTGGGGTTAAGGACCTTTGGGAGATGATGAATCATGATTTTATTTATTTATGGCTCTACCAAACCCAAACCAAAACAAACCAAAAAAGCAAAACAAAAACTCATTACCAGTGAGTCACTGCCGACTCACAGTGACCCTACAGGCCAGGGTAGGACTGCCCCCTGTGAATTTTTGAGACTGTAGTTCTTTATGGGCTAGAAAGCCCTGGTTTTCTCCTGAGGAGCAGCTGGAGGTTTTGAACTGCTGACTTTATGGTTAGCAGCCCAACGTATAACCACTAGGCTACCAGGGCTCCTTATGGTTCTACAGTCTTGCCCAAATCAATACCTATGCTCATATGGCTTTTTAACAGGCAACACTGGAGTATTCCAAGGACTGGAGTAAGAAATAATGAGTCTACTTTATAAAGATATCCCATCATGAATCTTAACTCTCTCTTAACTCCAGGTTTCAAAGAATCCTAAGCAAATGCACAGGTGGGGTTCGCAGAGTCCGTCGGTTTCTACTTTGGTGGGATAGACCCCTATCAGTAGAACTGTTGACCCTGAGAGAATTGGATTCTTCATTTAAACCCTCAAGTTCAAATTGAATCAAATTGTTAGGGATAGACCTCTTGCTCTTGGCCGCCTATTGAACTTGAGTTAGAAAAGGCAAGTCAGGTCTCAAAGTGGAGGTAAAACCACCGTGTCCCTTCGTTTCCCACCTGACTCCGGCGTCCGTCCGCTGTCGATGCAGTGAGATGAGGGTCATGATCTAAGGGAACCAGAGGGGTTGCAAAAATTGTTTCTTGGTGGTTCGAGCTTTGAAACTACAGACGATAATCTAAGAGAACACTTTGAGAAATGGGGGACACTCACAGATTGTGTGGTGATGAGAGACCTCCCAAATAAAATGTCCCAAGGGCTTTGGTTTTGTGGCTTCCTCTTGTGTTGAAGAGGTGGGTGCAGCAACATGCACCCGGGCACACTAGGTTGGTGGGCGAGTAGAGGACCCAGAGAGCTCTTTCGAGAGAGGATTCTGTGAAGCCTGGTGCCAGTCTAACAGTGAAGAAAATTGTTGGTGGCATGAAAGAAGACACAGAAGAATATGATTTGAGAGACTCCTTTGAGAAGTCTGGCAAGATTGACCCAGAGAGTCGTGGAGGACAGGCAATGTGGGGGGAATAAAGAGGATTGTGTAATTTTTTTTTTTTTTACTTTTGATAATCATGATAGAGTTCTGATGAAATCGTTGCTCAGAAATACCACACTATTGATGGGCATCATTGTGAAGTGAAAGGGGCAATCGGCTGGATCACAGAGAGGTCGTGGAGGTGGATCTAGCAACTTGATGTGTCGTGGAGGGAACTTTGGCCACTGTGGGAACTTTGGCGGAAGAGGAAGCTATGGTGGTGGAGGTGGCCGCAGCACAGGGAGTTATGAAGGAGGTGATGCTGGGCATAATGGCTTTGGTGGTGATGGTGGCAACTAGGCCTTGATCCTGCTTGTAGTAATAGAGGGGGTTATGGTGGTGGTGGTGGTGGTGGACCAGGATATGGAAACCAAGGTGGGGGATAATGGTGGTGGTGGAGGATATGATGGTTATGACGAAGGATGAAGTTTTGATGGTGCTAACTATGGTGGTGGTGGGAATTAGATTGATTCTGGAAATCATAATGGGCAACAGCAATCACATTATGGATTCATGGAAGGGGATAGTTTTGGTGGAAGAAGCTCAGGCAGTGCTTATGGTGGGAGTTATGGATCTGGTGGTGGAAGTGGTGATATGGTAGCAGAGGTTCTAAAAATTGAGCAGAAAAGGGCTACAGTTCTTAGCAGCAGAGAGTGAGGAGTTACGGAGGAAGCTGCAGGTTCGAGGAACTGTAAAGAGCTGTCCCAGGAGAAATGATGGCCCACAGTCAGAAAAGTTCCTGCTTCTTGTTCAGGAAAGTCACGCATAGACTACAAAATTGTGACTACTGGTGAATGTAGGGTAGTGTCAATTCGATGTACATTTCTGAGGTCTTTTATCTGCTGTTTCCTTTCCATTTTCTTTTCGTTACATCAGGTATATTATATTGCTCTGTGAATTGTGGTCATGGTACCAGGAATAAAAAAAATCCAGGGATTTTAAACTTTTCATTATTTGTCTGCATAGTTCAGGTTTTCTATACTTTAGTACAGAAACTTTAGCAAAATGCAATTTTGAAGGTGATTCCTTATAAGTTCAGAAATAAAGAAGATAATTTTAAATGACTGTTTTGTATTACTTTTGCTAAAGTTACCTGTAAAGAAACACCTTGATGATTTCCAGTTGAAGGGGAAATCTATTCTTCCATTTCCAAAACATGATACAACTGGGCGCTGAGAAATGGAGAGAATGGAGATTTGTGTGTTTGCAATGCGTGTTTTAGATAACAACTAGGACAGGATTGCTCAACTAGTATACTTGTGAATTTAATAGCATTACGATTTACCTTCAGTGAAAAAAATCTTAAAATTCCTTTGTTTTTTTTGGGTGCATTTTCTATAAAAATGTATTCAGATACGATTTTAGTGTGTTAGCTTTGCTAAGAGTCCTAGCTGTGTTTAGAAAATAATACATTTACTTCGGTCACATGCAAATTGCTGCCATAATTTTATTTGGATGTAACTGCTGATCTTTGCTTAAATTCTGGAATGGGATAGTGGGTATTTTATCCCTTTTTCCTACTTTAAGAACCATTCTTAAATAAACTTCAAAGTATAGACCACAAAGCCTGCTGTACCTGAGCTAATTTTCAGCTACTAAAAAAATTCCTTTTTGAAGCACCAGAGTCATACCTAATCTTTAGTTCTTTTCCTTTGTTTACTTTTCAAAAAATTGATATACGCTCTTAGAACAAGAGAATAAATATCATGCATTGTTGACTTGAACTCTTCAAAAACTTTTTTAGGGATAGACAAAATAATAAACAAGTGTACTACTAAGGGATAGTTGCACATGAGAGTCTTCAGGTGTTTCTAGAACTAATCCATTCGAGGAACTTTGGATTGGAAGTTCCATTTATGTAAAGATCTCTCCCAATAAAACGTATGACTATCGCCACACAGAGAAGAAACGCATATTCACCAATGAGTTGCCGGAGAGTTACACTTACAGGTTGAGCGATGGGAAGAGTTTGCGGACAGTTTGAAATTCCTACCACCCAAATAATTTAATACCTCTGAAGAAAGTAGGGAGAAATCATGTTAGGATTTATAGTTGATAGAGTAGCCCCTATAACTATCAGAAAGACTCATTTGGGGGTCTTTCTCTGGCTAAAGATAATTCTCCTTGTTGATTTCAGAAGATCATTGGAAATGGAGTACTTAATTCACTTGGAGCCAATTCAGTTTTCCTGTCTCGAATAGCTGTCTCTTCCCATTAAAACACAGTTGTATTCCTAGTGTCCCTCCTCCCCCACCCATATTTTTACAGTATTGGTAAATGTCTTTGTTAAGGGAAAAGTCCTTATTGTTTCTTAAGGGGAAAGAAGATTGATTTAATTGTTTTCATTGTAATGCAATGCGCTTCATTTTTTTTTTGTATCTAAAGCCTCTTCAAAATGTTCCACCAAATGTGTCCAGCTTCTCACCATTCATATAATGTTAAATGGAAGATTTTATGGATGTTCTTTATCAAGATGAGATCATTTCCCTGTATTCCTAATGTGCTAAGAGGTTTTTTAAAAAAAATCTTGTATGAGTGTAGGACTTTCTCAAATGCCCCTTCTTCACTAATTGAGGTCATATGAATACATGCTTTCAACTCATTGGGGTTACATACGAGGATAAATGAAAGACCATTGCTACAAAAATCACAGTAACATTTCTTAAACAAGAATATAAAGGTATGAAGCTATTGCTGCCTGAAATATCCTCCGTCTCAGGCTATCTGCTTCTGAAGGCAGGGGTTCCATCTCTCTAACCCTCCCCTGAAGGAATTCCAAATTCTTCGATGCCTACCACATAAAAATGGCAGCTTGGGCATCCCTGAGCATCTCAGATTGTGTTGCTTTGCAATGTTCTTTGAGCTTTGACTTAGGGAGAATTTAGAAGTGTGGTTTTTAGTCTCCGTGCATGCAGAGATGTTCTGGCTGCCACACTGCTATTCATCTCTGTTGTGTTGTGGTTAGTGCAGACAAGCCAGGTCTGACTCATAGCAACCGTATGTACAGCCGGACAAAACACTGCCCGGCCCTGCAGCAGCTTCACAAAGGTGGTTATGTTTGAGCCCGTTGCTGCAGCCAGTGTGTTAGCCCATCTCATTGAGAGTCTTACTTTTGTTCTCTGCCCTTCTCCGTTACCAAGCATGATGTCGTGTTTCAAGACGGCTCTCCGTAGAACATTTCCAAACGAAGTGAAACTAAGTCTTGCCATCCTCTCCCCTAAGACGCATCCTGGCTTGTATTTCTTTCAAGATTTATTTGTTCTTCTGGCAGTGCATACTTTTAGTATTCTTTGCCACCACCACCATGCAAATTCAGCGGCTCTTCTTCAGTCTCATGGAGTTCCAGTTTGGGTGAATTATGGCATGATTCAACTTTTAAGTTTGTTGCGGTTTTGTTGACAGCCGAAGATATGTTCTAACCAGGTGCTTGCTCCATGGACACTTGGTAAAATGTACACAAGCAAACGTTGGCGTTATTGAGGGTTTGGTTCCAGACCAGCACAGCAGAGTGAATCACCTGAATTCTTTGCTCTTCCGGTGCATATCAAAGGTATGTTTAGACTATACCATAATGTATTACATCTACAACGGCATTATGAAAAAGTTTGAAATATTGAAATAATTTACAAAATGTGACACAGAGGTATGAAATAATGACATGCGGCTGGAGAAATGGCACCAATAGACTTGTCAACACAGCATTGCCACAAACCTCTAATTTGAGGGGGGTGGGGAACCAGTATCTATGAGGCATGCTAAAGCAAAGCACGGTAAGACAAGGTATGTCCGTGTTGGGCAGTTGTTGAATAAAAAATGTCCCCATGTAAACTTTAGATCCTGTTTTTTTTCAGTGTTACCTTGCTCTTCTGTATCCTTGCTGATTTTCCATGGACATTTCTATCCGCTGTTGAGAGGGGCTATGGAAGTCTCCATCTGTAATTTTGGTTTCATTTTTCTTGTTATAACTGAGACCGAGGGAGGCTCAGTTCCTGGTCTCCATTATTAGAGCATATTTTAGGTTCCAGGATTCTGAGTAAATGATTTAGGTCGGGGGTTAGAAGGCTGTGTGATACATGGCTTTCCACTTCCCCCCTACATTTCCTTCTGATTTCTATAGTTTTAGAGGAGAAATCTGCTGTCATTTGAATTGGTGTGCCCCTACAGGTACTGTGTCATTTCTTCTGACAGTTTTCAAGAGATTTTCCTTATCTTTTGGTTTTAGAAGGTAAATTATGGTGCATTTTCACATGACTTTCTTTGGATTTATCCTTTTTGGGGTTTTAGTCATCTTGTTTATTGTATAGGTTTATATCTTTGCCAGTCTGGGACATATCAGCCACTATTTCTTGAAACATTCTTTCAATCACGTTCTTTCACCTCTCTGCCTGGGGCCCCAGAGACATGGGTGCCGGATCTCTGGAAACTGTCCCACGGGTTGCTGATGCTCTGTGCACGTTCTCCAAGTCTGTTTTCTCTTTGTTGCTCAGATTGTGTGTCTTTATTGATCTGTCTTCAAGGTAACGGACGTTTCTTGTTTTCTATCTCTTCTCTTTGAAGGGGCACATACAGCAAGTTTTTTTGGTGTGTTTTTGCTTCTGTTGTTGTGGGTTTGTTTGGTTTTTCAGTTTTATAATGTCCATTTGGGTACTTTCTAGAACTTCCACTTTTTAACGGACTTTTCCTCCTTTTTCAATTGTTTCAAGAGCAGTTGAATTGTTTGTTGAAAGGTGTTTTGTTGGTGGCTGCCTTGAATCCATGTTTGAATCCATGTTGGGTTGAGGTCAGGTGACTCTCATTTCTCACTGACAGCTGCATGTCCTGGATCTTTTGGCTGTTATGTTAAGGAATTCTGGGCTTTAATGCCATCTTCCATGATTTCGCGAAGTGTCCTCCTTTGTAGGTAGCATATAGGTCCCGATCCACTGTTGTGGACTGTTGCTCCAATTGCCATGCAGTCTTCTGCATCTTTGTGGCGTTCTTTTTGGTTTGCTTGGGTTCCTGTTGCCACTGGCTCTCTTGCTCGCTCACGGTTGCCTGCGGTGCTGTTCAATTGAGTAGAAGGAGGGTTCCCTGGTGGGCCAGTGGAGGAAGGGATTCTCAGATCAGATCTGTATGGTCCGATCTGCATGGTCCAAGGGGCTTGCTGGGTGAGGTTCTCCTTATGAGTCTTAGCAGTCACCTCGAACTTCTAGGTATAGGAGCCCTGGTGGTGCAATGGTTCCATGTGGGGCTGCTAACCCAACACTTGGCAAGTTTGAAACCACCAGCCGGTCTGTAGGAGATAGATGAGGCTTCAATACTCCTGTAAAGCGTTACAGGCTTGGAAACTCACAAGGACGGTTCTACCCTGTCCTATCCAGTCACCATGAGTAGAAATCAACTTCATGGCCATGTATTTTTAAGCGTTTCTAGGTAAGTCTAAGCCCTGGAAGCACAGAGAATTCTCAGGCTAGGTGCTTCGTGGGTGTTTGTATGTTTGTTTAGTGGCATAGCTACATCCCTAGTGGTGCCTCTGGTTGGAGAAAGAGAGCCCCCGGCCCAGCAGGGAAGGAGAGCACCTCCTGGGAAAGGTACATCTTGCTGTGACAGGACCTTTCTTGTCGGTAGTGCCGATGGGTGACGTCCATGGTGTGGTAGGAGAGTATCAGGTTCAGGGAGAGCAGGGAGTGTTTTCATGTGCAGTTAGTCCTAGGAGGGTCAGTACCAATCCCTCTTGCCCAAGTTGCCAGGCTTGTTTAGTGTCGTTTGAAGGACTTCTATTTGAGTTGGGGATGGAAAGTGTCTACTTGGGTTACCTTCTGCTGCTCAATGGGGGATTGGAAGATGCCAGGCCTGGTTTTCCATCGTCTGCTAGGTAGGTCAGAGATATAAGCTTTTTATCCAGTCCTGGATCCTCTACCAATTTCTTCTTGCTCTTTCCACTTTTGAGAGTTCTTCTTCAGTTAACATTTAACTGTTTCCAGGGTTTATAGTTGTACATAGGTGGGGTGGGGGTGGGGTGAAGATACAGCTACAGCATCTTGTCTGAGCTGGAAAGACTATTCCAACTTGATTTTAGCAAGTGAGGTAAAATGGAAAGCCTCCAAGATTCATATTATGCTACAAGAAAAGGCAACTTTCAGTCCAAAGCCTGAAAAGAGGGAATTATTATCATTAAGAATTAATGCACATTAACTAGAAACACTGCAGACTCCCACCATCCAACATTTCGGTCCATTAAAGCTGCTCCCTAATGCACGAAATGAAACTTCAAATGCAGAACATAAATAGCACAGAAATGATAAAATGTGTTTTGTGATTATTTGTGCACAAAATCTTGGTTCTGAGCTTAAAGGAATCCTGGAAACAAACAGATGAAGGAGGGCATTGCTGGCTGTCTGAAAGTCCTTTTCTCAGAATAGAGCAGTCCGGTGGAGAGATAATGGATGCCATCTATCTAGAATCTGCTAGAAGCCACAATCAAAGAAAAAGAAAAGTTTAAAAGAAGCAGGTGGGATTCTCTAAAAAATAAGATTAGAATGTATGCAATCATGAAATTTGTTGTAGAAATTTTCCTTTTGTATATTTTTCAACAGTTTCATTGGCATACAATTCACATATCATACAATTCAATAGTTTAATCACATCAAGAAGAGTTGTACAATCACCATCACAGTCAGTTTTAGAACATTTTCTTCATTCTTATACTCATCACTATTAGGTCCCCATTTCCCCCCAACTGCCCTCTACCATACCCACCGATGAACCATGAATCCAGTCTCTGTCGCTATAGATTTACCTATGCTGGGTTTCATATACAGAAAAACATTCAAAACAAAAACTAACAACAGTAACAAAGAGAAACAGATATAAACCTCAATTGAAAAGAAAGCAGAAAAACTAAAAACTAGAACAAATGTAAATGACTCATAAGGGTGAGCAAATGACAGGGCACTAAATTTTAACCTAACTGCATCTGCAACGATCCACTTTCTAATGCTCATTCTGCATGACGGCAAGGCGGCTCACCCTCTGGTCCAGGGTCAGAGAGGAGCCATCGGGGCTTTTAAAAGTAAAGTGCTTGAAGTCTGGAGAGTGCAGGTTTTGCTTACAACACATCTGAGTTGCGGTTAGCCACAGTTCAAGGGCTCGGTAGTCACCTGGGGCAGCTCAGTGGCTCTTGCGTTGGCAGCCCAGCTCCAGAATGAAGCAAAGTCTGTTGCTTGCTTCTCTTCTCATCTTGGTTTCAAGCATTCCACATAATTTGCTCTCTTCCTGCTAAAGTGTCTACCAGCTTGCCCAGATCATGGAGGAGAAGTTAGAGTTAAAGGTGACCCATATAATCACCTAATTTATGTGTGAAGTGGCGTATAAAATGTAGAGGTCTCCTATGTTTAGGAATTAGCCTGGAAGATAAATATATTACAGGTAATCTGTTCTCTAATCTCTGTGTGTGTGTATGTCTTTTTGGCTTATTACTAAAGTAAAATACCATCATTGTGGGAAATTTGAAACAATGGACAAGCAAAGTGAGATAGTTTATTGTGCCAGCCTGGCCGATAAACACAAGTGGGATTAACTGAAGAGAGATAAATGGCTTGGTGAACCTTGCCTTTCTTGTCTCTCGCTCTTTGATCATCAGACCAGTGTGCGGCTGCCTTGCTTGTCCTGTGCCTCAATTTAAAGGTTACACTACCTGTGGGATGCCTAGCCTGTGGACTGTGTTGCTGTAAGTTGAGGTCCCTTTAAGAGATCGCTGGAGCTGGGGACTGGCAGTTGGTGACCTGGCTGGCAGTTGGTGACCTGCCTTCTGATTGGCTGCTGTGCTGACATAGCCTACCTCTCTCTATAAATAGAGGAAGATCTGGCAGCAGACAGGACTTGAAGGACTGCTAGTCTCTCACAAGTCTCTCATGGGAGTGAGTTGAATTGAGCCATTTGTAGTGCTTTATAATTTAACTGTTTCTTTCTTGTATTATATATTTAACTGTATATGATTTAACAGTTCATTTCTTGTTATATATCTAATTATTTTTATAAATAAATATATTAAATTATCAGCAATTTGGTTTTATCTCTCTAGAGAACCCTGTCTAACACACAAAGAGAGAGAGAGAGTTAGAGAGAGAACAAATAGCACTCATGATTCCATCACCCAGCAGTGGTGATGGGTAACTTTCTGTGTCTGTTCATCTATTCTTTCATTCCCTTCTTTAAAACAAAACCCTTTCCTTGGCCTTAAGACACATTTGCTGACTTGACATAAATCAAACATTCACATTAAGCTCTTGAGTTTCCAGTCCTTTCATTTCAGATTAAACATAAAATGTTGGCCCAATATTAAATTCTGTTTAAGTGCATTGAACGTAAGAGCTAAGTTATTGAAAGAGGGTAAATAGGGCCGTTGGGGCCAGTTATTATGAGACCACTTCTCTCCCTCCAGCTGCCCCCGCCCCCAAACACACACCATGGACTTGAGCAGAACTGCTCCATACGGTTTCTAAAACGTTAAATTTAAAAAATTATAAATTATTGTTATTTTCATATCGTACACTATCTGATGTCTCCCTTCACCCACGTTTCTGTTGTCCATTCCCCTCCCTCCGCCTTCTCCCCACACCTTCCACCTACCCTCATGATATCCCTACTCCCATTACTGTTCCTGAGGGGTTTATCTGTCCTGGACTCCATGTGTCGAGGGCTCTTATCTGTACCAGTGGACATGCTCTGGTCTAGCAGGATTTGTAAGGTAGAACAGGGTCATGATAGTGGCAGGGAGGAAACAATAAAGAACTAGAAGAATATTGTGAGTTTTGTAGGTGCAATACTGCACCCTGGCTTGACTCATTCCTTCCTTGTGACCTATCTGTAAGAAGACGTCCAATTGTCTACAGATGGGCTTTGGGTTTCTACTGCAACCCACCTCGTTCACATTAATCTGATTATTTGTTCTGGGTCTTCTGACGCCTTTAACCTGATCTTGTCAACACTTAGTGATCACACAGGCTGGTGTGCTTCTTCCATGTAGGCTCTGTTGCTTCCCTGCTAGATGGCTGCTTAACTTCAAGCCTTTAAGACCCCAGAGGCTATAACATCTAATAGCTGAGCACCATCAGCTGCCTTCACCACATTTGCTTATGCACCCATTTTGTCTGTAGTGATCATATTGGGAAGGTGAGCATTATAGAATGCCAGGTTATTAGAACAACGTGTTCTTGGATTGACTGAGGACTTGAGTAGAGACCCAAAGTCCATCTGCTACCTTTATACTAAACATATAAATATATGTACATAGACCTACATCCCTATCATTATATATTAATATATTTACATATATATGTGCCTATATTTATACCTCTCTAACTGCCTTTTACCTCCTAGTTCTTTCCTCTATTTCCTTTTACTTTCCTCCTGTCCTATTATGTTCAACCTTCATTTGTCTCTCTGTAATTCCTCTCGACTACATTGAACTTGATCAAACCCCACCAGGTATTCTATGCTCTCCTCTTTATTGATTTTAGATCTCTTGTTTCCTTGTCCCTAAGTGTGCTGGTTCTCCCTCCTCTTTCCCTGCCTCCTCCTTTCCTATGCCTCCCAGGATCTGTTGGTCCTGTTGTTTTCTCCTTGGGATTCTTTATTGCTTATCCTGCCTATCTTATCGAGATAGACGTAGAAAAAGGAAAGAGAGAAGAAGAAGGGGGGAAAAAGTCTATAAATAATTCCAGGCTGTCTGCCGACCCCTTTGAATGTTTTCTGAACGGGGCTGACGAGGTACCAAGCCCTGACCCCCAGTCAGAAGTCTATTTTTGGGATTCCTCGGAAACTTCGTTGCTTTGCTCCCGTTGCTGCTCTGTTGTGCTCCCTTCCTGTTTCCCCCCCTTGGGTTTCTTTCAAGGAGCAAAAAGCCTCATCTTTCTCCCAAGGTCTAGCTGGTGGGTTCACACTGCTGACCTTATGATTCGAAGCCCAATGTATAATCCACTACATCGCCACACTGTTAGTAAAATAAGAACAAAAAGCCAGTTTCCTGTCGGCATGACAAGCCAAACAAAGGGGACAGGGAGAATTGGAACATTCTGTTGAACGCTGACCTGGGCGCTACCCAGCATAGTATAATGAAGGGAGTCTACGGTAGCCCACCAGTTTCCTTTGCAGTGAGATGTGGCAATGTGACTAAGTTTGGCCAGTGCCAAACTCACTTGATTTTTGATTCACAGCAACTCCATGTGACAGATTAGAACTGCCCCATAGAGCTTTCTAGGCTGTGGAATCTTAGGTTTGTTTACCTAGCCTTCTAAGGTAGCTTTCTAGATGGTTTAAAAATCAAACCAAACCCATCACTGTCCAGTTGATTCCAACTCACAGGCTCTCCATAAGACAAAGCAAGACAGCCCCAGGGGGTTTCCAAGGCTGGGCATCTTTACAGACGCTGACAGCTACTGCTCCATCTTTCCCCCACGGACCCGACGATGGGTTTGAACCTCTGATCGCTTAGCCACTGTCCTCTCTGTGTACCTGTGTACCTGTCCTCTCTGGGGTTTGCTGCCACCCAGAAGCCCTGCCTGGGAGGAAGGCACAGAGACCCTCTGAGTTGGGCTCCCTCAACCTGTTTAGAGCGTTCGCTGTCTGGCAGCCTCTGAGCTCAAGCCGAGCTGCCGGGCCATCTCTCTGGAACCTATTTAAGTCAAAACTCATGTTTTCCCCTCCGTCATCATTTCCTCAGACAGCCTGGGATAATTTTTGAGTCTCCGGTGGAAGCAATCTCTCTTAAATCCCCCCTCCCCCGTTGCCCTGGTTATTCTCAGGACTCTGCTTTAAGTCCCCTTTGCTCCCCTGGGGAATTTTTCATGTCATCCCCTATCTTTTGCCTGATAAAAAGACAAGGAGCAGCAAATAGCCTAGAGTGCTTGGCTCCTATCTAAGGTTGGGGCAGGTGACAAGGGAAAACAAAACAAAACACACAAAGCCCCCAAACCTCGGGAAACAACTGGCTGGCAAACATCTCAGAAAGTACTCTTCCAGCAGCAGAGGCGCTCTTCCGTTCACTGCAGACCTGCTGCTGGTTGTCTGAATACTCTGCCCCTTTCTCTGGACTTATCCATGATGACCTTTCCATCCTAAGCTCTGGGCTTGACTTTATTTTCATACTGCTTTGCATGACTCGGCTTCCAGTGGGAAGGAAGATGGTCCGAGGCTTCAGAGAAGCTAGGGGATTAAGTGCCTGTTTTCTGCTCCTAGAGCATCAGCTCGGCCGCTCTGGGAGCCCGGTCTGGTGGGCAGGGTAGAGGGGGAGACTTAGTTGCTGTATTCAAGGGGATTTCCATCTATTCCTTGAGGGAGTGGCAGATGGTGAATGCAGCTCAGAATGACCAGCGAGTAAACAGATTAGTTTGACCGAGAGCCAAGAGCAAATGGAGGGGTGGGGGAATTGGGGGGTGGGGGCGTGACCCGTGCAGCCCTGAAAGCAGGTCTGAGCAAGCTAGGCAGGGCTCTCTTGGGTTCCACCCCGCACCCACACTCAGGGACTGCCAGCTGGCCTGTCCCTGCTGGGAGTGCATTAGGCAAGCAGGGACACCCGAGCAAGGGCAATGTTTGAACAAGGACCATCTGGAGCAAACAATGATCACCTGGGAAAGAGTCAAGGGCTTTGCTAGGGACAAAATAAAAAAGGATGCAAAATTACTCTAAGTACTAAGACCCTCTCTCTTGTCACATTATTGACATCTATTGCTTTTACGAGGGACCAGCATCATTTATTTCACAGCTGAGATGAGAGACTTCTAGAAATAAGAATCATGTAACATTGACTGTTCAGGAAAAACAAAAAGATCTGATAGGCTTCCCGTCTTGCCTTCCCTGTCCCCTCCTCCTCCTCCTCCTCCCTGCCTCCCACGTTCATTTACTGCCCATCTGCTAGGGGGCAGGCACTGTAACAGATAGGGTAAATAAAGGAATCAAGGCTGGAGCCCTGACCTGCCCGCCCTGGCTTGTGGTTTTCAGCTCAAGGAGTTGCTAAGACAGGGCAGGACCCTAAAGGAGGAAATATACGTTAGGCCGTTTGCTTTTCTTGATACGCTATGGCTTGCTTGGGACAGTCACAAGGGTCTGGGTGGAACCGGAGGTTTCTTGCTGGGGCCAGAGAAGCAGATTAACCAACGTATCTTGTTTACACTGTGACTGTCACTGAACTGCCATACATCTTTGATCTGGCATCTCGTGCTCATGGGGCATGGGCAGACCGTGTGTGAACGCGACGGCAAGGCCCAAAGGATGCTCATGTGGCCTGACCCTGCTCAGCTCCGTGCGTGCTCCAATGTCCTGCAGGGCTTCAGTCCCAGAGCACAGGCTTCATTCAGATTTCCCAGATGTGATCAAACCCAAACGAAACCCATTGCTATCGAACGACCGACACAGAGTTTTTCCGAAACAGTCCATTTTGGAGGGGAGCATGCGGCCTTGGCTTTCTCCCATGGAGTAATGGGTGAGCTTCAACTATCAACGTCGTGGCTAGCAGCCCGATGCTTTATCCATAGCACCTTCAGGGTGACGGCCAAGCAGTAAGCCAAGAACACGCCCCTTCTGTGTGTGTCACTTGTACAGATGCATCAGTGGTTGTAGGCCCTTGAAGTCAGTCCTGAATCGGGGAAGGCGGAGGTGTAGGAGGAGTGGCAAGAGCTAAGGATGCTTGAGAAGAATCTCTCTGAGGAATGGTGTAGATTTTGGATTCAGATAGGGACAGTAGGGTTGTATCTCCCTGGGAGTTTAATATGAAAAATCAGGGTGAATTGAAAAAAAATTGTATGTCGTCAAATACCCTTGAAATCCCTAAGGAAGTTGCTGGGTGGTGTCAGCCACACCGTCTTGCCATGTGCCCGCTCCTCCTCCAGGACTCCCCTAGCTCTGATGCAGGCCGTTCTTTCCTCAGGAGAGGTGGCTGATGACCGGGTTGATGGCTCCTACTTAGCATCTGTGTTGTATGCAAAATGTTTCAATACTGGAGCGGCACTCAATGTAGCCAGATGTTATAGCAAGAGAAGGCCAAGGCTGATGGAGGAAATGGAACTCTCTGTAAGGTCAGCAGTTCAAAAGCACCAGCTGCTCCTCTGGAGAAAGCTTTCTACTCCTGTAAAGAATTGCTGTCTCTATCTGATCTGAGCACACGGGAGCAGATGAAGGGGGACTAGGAGAGTGTGGAGCACATCCTGGCCCACCAGGCGGTGAGGACGATGTTCCCAATTAGAGCAGCCAATCCACAGAGAGGACCACGTGGCTGGCCCCACTATGAGACACGACATCCCTCACTGACCCATAGCCCTACAGGGGACAACACCAGCGACAGTATGGGAATTGTGCCTGATCTGACCCTGCCACACCAAGGCAAAACACTAAGGGGTTGCAACAGAACAGCAAGGGAACGAAGCAGTCAGGTTCCCAGGGAATGCTGAAGGTGGACTTTGGGGCCAGAGCTTGATGCCCCAACAGACTGGACTGGAAAACACTCCTAAAGGCCAACAAATAGTCCTTGAATTAACTACAAGCTTCTCTTTCTTGTATTTTGTTTTGCTTTTTTGTCATTGGTTTGCTGTTGTTGTTGTTTTGTTGTATGTTGTTGCTTGTTTTAATCTGTCTTGTTTTTGTGCATGTTATTATCTCTGCAGGTCTGTCTACATAAGATAGGCTGCATGAATAATCTGGAGGAGAAAACAAAGGGACCAACAGTTCCTGGGGGACATGGGAGAGGAGGAAGGGGGGGCGAAGGTAGTGGTGTTAACAAACCCAGGGACAAGGGAACAGCAAGTGATCCAAATTGGTGGTGAGGAGGGTATAGGAGGCCTGGTAGGGCGTGATCAAGGGTAATGCAACCAATAGGAATTACTGAAACCCAAATGAAGACTAAGCATGATAGTAGGACAAGAGGAAAGTCCAAGGAAATAGAGGAAAGAACTAGGAGGCAAAGGGCATTTATAGAGGTCTAAATAAAGGCATGTACATATGCAAATATATTTATATATAAGGATGGGGAAATAGAGCTATGTGCATATATTTATAGGTTTAGTA
>NW_022111368.1:25599097-25611260 GCF_000313985.2 Echinops telfairi | reverse complement strand
GGGCAATGAATGTACAAATGTGCTTTACACAATTGATGTATGTATGGATTGTGATAAGAGTTGTATGAACCCCTAATAAAATGAATAAAAAATGTAATGAAATAAAGGTTGATATTTATAATGCCAAAAAAAAAGAATTACTGTCTTGGAAACTCACAGGGGGCAGTTCTACCCTGTCCTGTAGGGTCGCTACGAGTCAGAATTAACTGGATGGAAGGGTTTGCTTTGGGGCTTTTGCCTTTGTACTATGCTCCTTCTAGGGTGACTGTTCCTTGAGTCTCTGCATGAACTGGGGTCAAATCAGGGTGCCATTTAAATTGCTAGAAGCCCCTGGGGTGCAAATTGACAGCACATGCTGCTGATAACCAAAAGGGTGGTAGCTTGAGGCCCCCTCAGACTGCCTCAGAAGAAAGGTCTGGTGATCGACTTCCGAAATGCAGCCCTTGGTGCTCACCTGGGGTCACCAAGAGTTGGAATTAAGTGTTTGGTAATTGATGTTTTTTAATTGCCTCTTCAACATCCATTTAACTTTTCCTTCCACTGTGTAGCAGCTGTTCTGTTTGGGGAACTGATTCCACTTCCAATGCTAGGGTGGGGTCCTGACTAGTCTAAGCCAATCCAGTTAATCCAAGATGAGTAAATCTTTTCTGACAGTGAAGAGAATGCCTCAGGTAGGTAATGAGAGTGGCTATTTCCATGGCCACTGGGAAGGAGAGGCCAATCAACTTCAAGCTGGGGACCTTTAGTTTATGTTTGGTACCTGCTTATTTTTTCCTTCTCGGTGTAAGCATGGAGCCCTGGGGTGAGGGTGGGGGTGGGGGTGTGTAGTGGCTACAAGTGGCGCTGCTAACTGCAGGGGCAGTCTTTCAAAACTCACTGGGCTTTCTCCTCCAGGAAAGAGTTACAGCCTAGGATATAGGGGCAGTCTACCCTGTCCAATAGGGTGACTGTGGGTTGGCATTGACGCCATGGCAGTGAGTTTAATTAGATTCCCAGTTGCTGTTGGCAGCCAGATCATCTCCAGGAGTGAAACTGCACAGGAGACAAAATCAGCATATGAATGAAGCCACCACTGTGTGAATTGCAAGGAAAAGGAGCCAAATCCATTCATGCCTTCGGCCTCCTTCCCACCAGGCTTTTAACTCTTCAGTTACAATCCTCTGTATGGTTTGTTTACCCTAGTGTTTATGAAATGGAGGTTTAGTGTTTCTGGTATTTTGAGTCCCAAAGCATCCTGACAGGTAGAGATGACTGCATCTCATGCCAGTGCAGAAAGATGCACCAGACAGACTAGAGGGGAAGCTAAGAATGGCCTTGTTGCACGTTTCAGTTGATGCACACTAGTATTGTCCCTAGGACAGCCACTTGGTGGGGCCTGTGTGACTTAGTCATGGTCGAATGGCAGGCTGAAGAGCAAGAACGCTGGTTCTGACACCTTGCGCAGAGGAATTCTGGAGGTTCCATGGTCTACAGGCTCCACAGACACGTAGTTGGTGTTGGTGGGGCATTGGATCCATTTGGATGGGAAGGTGGCTCACCTTGATCACTCTCAGGTCATTCTGAATTTGAATAATCAAAGCTCCTCCATCTTCCGCTTTAAGTGCTTCTCTCTGTGTGGTTTCCGTTTTGCTCTTAGTTAGTTCTTACCCCATTCCCATGCAGTGGGCAGAGCACTGCAAAGGCCCCTCCAGATTTCCCACTTTACTCCCTGGGACAGGGAATAGGCCAAAAGGATTATGAGGTCCTGTGACACAGCAATGGCTATTCTGAAGCTGTAACTAGGTTAAGCATCAGTTGACTTTGAGTAACCAACCAACAAAATGATCTAGACAGGCCTAATCCAATCATATGCACCCTTTAAAAACAGGGGGGTCTCTCCCACCAGTGACCAAAGAGGAAGTTAGAGAGATTTAAACCAAGAGAAGGATTGGGTGAGTCCTTGCTAGTTATGAAGAGAGACAGGGTCCATGCAAGGTCTGGAGAGCCACCTCTAGGAGTTGGAGTTGACCCTTAGCTGACAGCCAGCAAGGACAGCAGTCCGACAGCTGCAAGGAACTAAGCTCAGCCAACAACCTTAGGTGAACAGGAAGGTTGTTGGCTGAGCTCATGCTGAGCCTCAGGTAAGAGCCCAGACCAGTGAAAGCGATCCCAGTTGAGCCTGCCTGGATTTCTGCCCTACAGAACTCTGAGCGAATAAGGAGGTGTCCTTTGAAGCTTCTTCTTCCGTAGGACTTCGTGATGCGGCAATAGAAGACTAATACACTCCTGTAAAGTGTCGTTTAGCAATTCCGTTCTCATTAGGAGCTTTGGATGCAGCCATCCCCCTCCACTGAACTCACTGCCAGCCCGTCGAGTGTGACTCATAGTGACCCTTATAGGACAGGGCAGAACTGCCTGTGGGTTTCTGAGACTATAACTCTTTATGGGAATAGAAAGCCCCATCTTTCTCCTGCTGAGGGGCTGGTGGTTTCGAACAGCTGACCTTGTGGCAAACAGCCCAACAGGTGACCCATTATGCCAGGAGGGTTCCTTTGGATGCAGGTATACTTAAACTTTACATATGAAGCAATAAACATAGGATCCTCTGTATTTTAGGCAATTCACTGAAGAAGATTTTGGGGGGTTGAAAAATATGTCTATCCATAAAGTGGAACTGATTACATGGGAGGGTCTCACATGCAGGTGTGCCTATGAAAAGAGTCAGACCCTCTTCAAAATAGTTGACTTTGGTTTGGCGAGGTTTCCAGCAATTGCCACGTTTTTTAAGAGCATTTTTGTTGGCTGTGTTCACGAGCTCTGGAAATTCACCTGCTCGCAATGGCATATAAAAGAAAAGCCATAAATTGTGGAAGGCAATTACAAGCTGCTCTGTGAGCAGGTACCTGTAACTCTGATAGGTGAGGGAGTCTAACAGAGAGACCTGGGAAAAGAGGCTCATGAAAAATTTGTCAGGACCCACTGACCCTCTCAGATGCCAAATGCAGCATGCAAAACTGAATAATTTAAATCTTTATAAAACATATTTTCTAGGAATGCATTTTAGATTTGTACAGAGGTCGTTTTTTTATGCAAAGGGAGAGATAAATGCATCTTTATTATGGCAATTGCAGCTCCAAATGCCCCCTGCGAGGGTTCGCGGGCTTCTCTCTTTACCTGGGTCTACAGGCAGAGTGCATGGGCCTTGCAAAGGGGAGTGCTGAGCCCTCTCCTCGTCCAACACTGCTCACAAAGCAAGCCTGTGTGCCCACTGACATGTTTCATTGAGCTCTCAGCTGCATGTGCCAAATACCACCAGGGCCTCAAGAAGCCAGAAAAGACTGCTTTTGTCTGACACATTATGAGGATAACTTTTGCTATTTGTATTTATTTGCTTCTTGTAAATTTCCCCCTTTTTAATGTTTTGAGTGTTAACTTACAAAATGAGACTAGTTCATCCTGGTAAGAACAATGCTATTTTTCAAGCTCTTAAGGATGTGGAAGGTAGGAAGCTCTACAAAGTCATTCATTGTTATTTCATTCATTCACTCATTCACCAAAGCAACCCCGATTCTCAGTATACTTTGTAGGCCATCAGCCCAAAGCACTACCAGCTGTAATGCTGGTTTGGCGGTCAGGACAATTCGTGGAAGTCTCTGGATCATCAGGCCACATACCCATGTCTGTCAATCATTTTCTTCAGACCCTCCCTGCATCTCACACTAATGAGTGTCCCGGGTGTAGCCACTATCACCCTCTTTACTCCCCAGTTATTGACCTCAGAGGCAGATTTACAATCCATACCCACTCTTTGGAGCTGTGCTCAGACCAAACCTATACATTCTCAGAATGAATGTCTCATAAGAAGGTAACTAGGATCGATGGGCGGAGACAAGGGAGAGGATTGATGGGAAAGATTCAGCAGCCGCCTCCCCATCAGATAAGGACAGGCTAATGCAGCAGAGGGGAGGAGCCGCGAAACCCAGGAAGAGTTTGTCTGAAATCGTATCCACTGTTCTTCAGGTGCACAGTGGCCAAGCTCCTGCCCCGACGGAAAAGGAAGACCACAGAAGAAGGGATGCATTTGAATCACCGTGTTGGCAAAGAACATTGAAAATATCGTGGACTACTAGAAGAACGGGCACATCTATCTTGGAAGAAGTACAGCCAGAAGGTTCCCGAGAAGCCAGGATGGTGAGGCTTCATCTCATGCCTTCAGGAAAGACCAGATCCTGCAAAAGGACACCAGGCTTGGTAAAGCGGAGGAACAGAGGAAGCCCCTCAAGGAGTTGGTTTGACACAGTGGCTGCAACAATGGACGCAGACATAGCAAGGCTTGTGAGGATGGAGCAGGGCCGGGCGGTCTTTCATTCTGTTGTGCATGCGCTTGCTATGAGTTGGAACTGACTCCGTGATACCTACGGACACAACGATCTCATTGAATTCTCTTCCCTTCTCCTCCTCCCCCCGAGGAATAAGCCGTGAAGGACAGCCTTCGGGTCTCGCCATCTATTGCCCTCGCTTGTAGGGAAAGCGGCTGGGACCACACAAAGTGGGCAGTGGGAATGGAATTAGTGTACGTCTCTTCCAGCCATCATAGATACAGAGCCAGTTTGAGGTTGGGTTACATGACTAGAGAAAGGCAAGGAGAGAGGAGGAGGAGGAGGAGTGGGATTTTTGTCAGCTATGTTCTGGAGCCATTCGACGCCATGCTGAGAGGAGGAGAAGAGGGTAGCTGTGAACACGAGAAAAAGAGCTGGCAGTCTCGGGGAGCCCAGTTCTCCTCTACCACACATGGGGGTCACCAGAGTGGAACTGACTCAGTGGCAACCGGTTTGGCTCTATAGCTTAAACCAACCTCAAACAAGCTACAAGGGCCCTGGCTTCCACATCCACTCATGGTGAGGGCTTCGTAAATGGTACAGGGTGTGTGAACAGGTGGACTGCAGGAAATGCACACATTGGAAGGAGTCCGAGGGCTCATTTGGTCCAACTCCCTGGGCTTCTAGATATGGAAACCACACCCCCAAGAAGCTAGTGTACTCAGATCACAGGCATTATTTACTAGCACCACACCGAGGTCATCAGAGAGCTCGGCGAGTGCCCCTTTTGTCTGCTGAATTCTACTTGGTGTGAACAAATCAAAACTACGGAAAATACTTACTGCCACCTCGTGCATGGTTTTTTTGGCATGTGATTGGCCCTGGCTGAATACGGGGTTTGAAATGATCATTTTCCTACTCAAACAAAACATTAATAAAACAAAACAACCTGTTCAAGATGATTTACAAATTGAAGGCACCTAATAATAACACCTTGTATTGCTGGAGAGCTTTCTCTCTTTTTTTAATCTGTGGAGTCCTTCCCAGACAGTAACTAATGAATTCTCCAACTCCCCTTAGGAATATAGGCACACACTCGGTCTCACATGAAATGAAGAAAAAGACATTACATAGTGGCATTTCACTAAATCATAATTACAACCTCAAGTACAAGATAAACCTGTTTAACTCTCCCAGGGAAGCAGCAATGCTTTTCCAATGGGGAGTTCCCCCTTAGATTTCCATGCTCTGAGTATATGCATGTGCGCGCGTGGGAGAGAGACGGGGCTTTCTGGCCTTCTACTACTGTACACCATTGCAGTCTCGAAGATCCACTGGGGCAGTTCTACTTTGTCCAATAGGGTCACAAGGACTCAGAATGGATTCAATTGCAGTGGGGTTTGGTTTTTATTTTTATCTGGGGCCAGGCTGGCTGGGGCCCAGTCAGCAAAACCCAGCAGCAGAGCAGAAGCCTCAGGATCCACAGTGCAGGAACCCCCAGTCCATCCCTATCGGTGTGAGGCAGCTGGAGACAATGGTGATAGGACACAGCAGCTGCACAGCTGCAGCTGGCCTACACCATGGCGCCCCTGCTCAGTGACATGAGAACCCCACTGCCATCAACTGGATTCCAACGTGTATCCACCCTACAGGGCAGAGGAGAACTGCTCTGCAGGGTTTCCAAGACTGTACATCTTTATGGGCACAGACAGCCTCGTCTTCTTCCTGTGGCGCATCCAGTGGGTTGAACCACTGATCTTGCTGTTAGCAGGCCAGCGCTTGGCTCACTGCACCACCAGGGCTCCCTGCCATAAAGAATTGTGCTGTTAGGTGCCATCAAGCCAGCAGTCCCAACTCACAGTGACATGCAATAGAATGATGCACTGCTCGGTCTCTCGCACTCTCTGCCCAGTGGTTGCTGAGTGTGAGCTCATTGCTGCAGCCGCTGCGTCAATCCATCTCCTTGAGGGCCTTCCTCTTGGTCGCTGATCTTCTGCTTTACCGAGCAGGATGTCCTCTCCTGACAGCCGGGCTCCAAGTATGCGAGACGAAGGCCTGGGTCATTTGGGGAAAGGCTCTCCTTCTGAGAATCTGTCGTGCCTGCTTACTTTCTATAAATGACCGTGGCTTTCATGTTTCCACACTGCGTAAGTGCCTCCAACCTGATTGCAGAGGACCATAGCACTCCTATGAAGATGGATGCCTCCTTCCCGGGAGTCTTCTGGTTTCCTTGAAGGTTAAGGCACGGCCTATTTGCCAGTGCAATGCAGAGAGAGAGTCTTCCTGGAATCATACTACCAGCTGGCATCTGCCTCCACCCCCTGAGTCCTGGGACTGTGGCCAGTCTCAGGGACCCACCTATGCCAATATCCTGCTGAATATTTCCATGGGTGAGTCTCATGTTACTTATGACATATAACCATCACTAATTTCAGATACCTCCAAGAGTTGGTGTAGTAATAGCACCGATGTGTCCCTTGGCTCCCCGTGAACTATCTGTGGCTGAGGCCACGTGGTCCCCAACTGCAGGCTGCCCAGTCCAGGCTCTGGACTCAGCTGTCCAGAGTCAGGGTTCCAATTTACCAATTTAGTGTCTAGGTAAATCGATGTCAATCCTTCTGTTGATGGCTAAGCTCTGGGTCCAGCCCTAAAAACCCAATTCATCTCTTGTGTTGCGGATAGATACCTGGTGTATGCTGAGGGTAAGCATATGCTGTGTTGCCCAGCAGTGAATTGGATCCACCTGACCTGGCTACTGCATGCGACTATTTCAAGGCCAAAGTAGGAATGGTCTCCCCATGGTCTGTGAGGAAGAACACATCTCTCCCTCCAGGGGTGTCTTTAAAGCTAAATTAGCGGTGATGCCCAATATTGCTTTCACACCTGGCTGAAACAACAAAGGCCAAGGGGAGCCAGGAGGGAGGAGTTCCTTTGGATACACTGAGGTAAACCAGTCCGTCAGAAGGAACAGGAAAGAGACTATAGAGGGTTGAGCAGTGATGGAATCAGAAAGGTCAGGAAAATCAGAGTCACCCAAGTAGGAAGGCCACCAGGGAGGGGGTGCAGGGCTCAGTGCGGCTCGCAGGACCGGGCAGTCAAGAAGTCAGCAGCAACATCAGAAAGCCCGCTAGCTCTGCGGATGGTATGAGAAGGAACATAGCCCGTCAACATCCAGAACCACCCATCGGGGAGCCGGGGCTGCATCAAGCTTGATCCCCATCTAGACAGTCTTCCATCCCTGGCAAAACCAGCACCTGGTTTTATTAAAGGAGAGAGAATCAAGATGCTGTCCGTGACAAGAACACGGAATAATAGCGTGTTCTTGTTAGGTGCGGCCAAGTCTTCACCAAGTGGTAGCAAGCCCGTGTACAGCCGAACCAAGCACGGCCCGGCCCGTGCCAGCCTCACCATTGTTGCTGCGATCGAGCCCTTGCGCCAGTCACGGTGTCAGTCTAGCTCACTGGCGGCTCGTCTTCATTTCCACTGACCCTCGGCTTTACCGAGCACGATGTCCTCTTCCAGGAGCTGGTCCCTCCTGGTAACATGTTCAAAGAACATGAGATGACGTCCTTCCACCCTCACTTCTCAAAGAGCATCCTGGCTGTGCTTCTTTCCTCTGGTAGTCCCTGGGACTGTCCGTATTTTTGGCAACATCATAATTCAAATGCATAATTTCTTCCGTGGTCTTCTTTACTCATTGTCCACCTTCCACATGCATAGGAGGGGATTGAAAATACCTTGGCTTCGGTCTGGCACACCTTACTTCAGATTCTTACAGTAACATCTTAGTTCTTTAACACTTAAACGTGATCTCGTGTAGCACATCGGACCAATGTAATCCATACATCCATCCAATTTGTCAAGCACATTTGTACATTTGTTGCCATCATCATTCTCAAAACATTTGCTTTCTACTTGAACCTTAGTATCGGCTCCTCATTTTCCCCTTCCCTCCCCCACTCTCCCTCACAAACCCTTGATAATTGATGTTATTATTATTTTGTTATGTCTTACACTGTCCGATGTCTCCCTTCACCCACTTTTCTGTTGCCCATCCCCCAGGGAGGGGGTTATATGTAGATCATTGTGATCAGTTATCCCTTTCTCCCCCACCTTCCCCTTACCCTCCTGGTAGCTCTACTCTCATTATTGGTTCTGAGGGGTTTATCTGTCCTGGATTCCCTGTGTTTCCAGCTCTGATCTGTACCAGTGTACATCCTCTCATCTAGCCATATTTTTAAGGTAGAATTGGGATCATGACAGTGGTGGGGAGGAAGCATTAAAGAAGTAGAGGAAAGTTGTATGTTTCATCAGTGCTATACTGCACCCTGACTGGTTTGTCTCCTCCCCAAGACAGCTTCAGGAAGTCCAGTAAGGTGATGTCGAGTTACGTACAGATGGGTTTTGGGTCCCCACTCTGCACTCCCCCTTATTCACAATGATATTTTTTATTCTTTGATGCCTGATACCTGAACCTATGGACAACTCATGATCACACAGGTTGGTGTGCTTCTTCTATGTCGGCTTTGTTGCTTCTGAGATAGATGGCCGCTTGTTATTTTCAAGCCGTTAAGACCCCAGATGCTATATCTTTTGATAGCTGGGATCCATCAGCTTTCTTTACCACATTTGCTTATGCACCCTCTTTGTCTTCAGTGATTGTGTCGGGAAGGTGAGCATCATGGAATGCCAGTTTAATGAAACAAAGTGTTCTTACATTGAGGGAATATGTGAGTAGAGGCTCAATGTCCATCTGCTACCTTAATACTAAACCTATAAATATATGCATATAGATCTATTTCCCCATTATCATATATAAATATATTTACATGGCTGTATTTAGACCTCTATAAATGCCCTTTGCCTTCTAGTTCTTTCCTCTATTTCCTTTTACTTTCCTCTTGTGCCATTATCATGTTAACCCTTCATTTAGGTTTCAGTAATTCCTCTCTGTTACATTGCCCTTTATCAAGCCCTAACAGGCCTCCAACACCCTCCTCACCATCAATTTTGGATCACTTGTTGTTCCCTGACCCTGGGGTTATTAACACCCACTTCCTTTCCTCTGCCTCCCCCTCTCCCACATCCCTGAGGACCATCGGTCCCATTGTTTTCTCCTCCAGAATGTTTATCCCGCCTATCTTATCTAGATAGACCTGAAGAGATAATAATATGTCCCAAAATCAAGACAGAGCAAAACAAAGCAACAAAACAACAACAAAAAAACCAATGACAAAAAGAGAGAAAAGCTTGTAAATAGTTCAAGGTCTGTTTGTTGACCTTTAGGAGTGTTTTCCTGTCGAGTCTGATGGGGTGCCAAGCCCTGGTCCCCTGGGGACTTCATTGCTCTGTTCCCCTTGCTGTTCTGTTGCACACCCTCAGTGTTTCGCCTCAGTGTGGTGGGGTCAGATTGGGTGCAATTCCCACACTGTGACTCCAGTGTTGTCCCCTGTAGCAGTGAGGGACATCATGTCTCATAGTGCGGCCAGTCCTATGGTCCTCCCTGTGCACTGACTGCTCTGAGCAGGAATATCGTCTTCAAGTCTTGGTGGGCCACTCTCTCTTCCTCCCCCTTCATTTGCTCCACTCTCTCTTCCTCCCCCTTCCTTTGCTCCTGTGTGCTCTGATCAGACATGTCCCTCTCCCTGAGCTGTAGCTTCAATGCTGTCCTCTGAAGCGAATTCTTCTGCAGGGAGAGGGGCCTGTCCACGTAGTTGGGATTGGGGCTGGCCCCTCAGACCTCTCTCTTGGTTCTTTGCTTCATGCCAGTGTGTTGCATTCATGTCTTGGAGCATGGGGTTGGTCTGGTCCCTCTTTCCCTGTCCTTCCATCTTCTTTGATGTTTTCTGCATTGTTCAATATATTTCCCATAGGATTTTCTTCATTTTGCAACTCAAGGCTTGAAATTTTTTTCCTTTAGTTTCTTCAACTGAGCAGTTTCGTCCCTTTTTGTTTTCTAATTCCTGGGCTTTGTGCATTTGAATATATATATATATATATTCATATATATATATGAAATAACATCCAATACATTATGAGTACCATGCTATTTATATCTGACATATGATAATGTATTATAATAATTATATAAATAATATATATAATAATAAGCCTACAACTGCACTAAAACATAAGAAGGAGTTGTTTGTCTGGAATTCTAAGGGTCCCTGTGACATAGGAGAAGCCTGGAATCTTCACGAAGAAAGAAGCCAGAGCCCAGAGGATTGGAAGGGTTAAAAAGTTAGGGGGCTGCTTCATGATATGGTCAAGACTATTTGGAGATCCCTGGGGACAATCACTTGGGACACCATATGGGAGTGCCCATGTCTCTACTCCCAAACCAGAAGTATCAGTCCCCCAGTTTGGAGTCGGGAGATCAGGTGGCTGGGAAAGAGAGGTTGGCTGGGGACCTTGTGGCTGGTAGTACTCGTTAGGGGAAGGGTGTTTTCCATGTACAGGAGATTCGATGCAGTAAACAGAGAGGACAGTGGGGGCAAGTTCATGACTGGAATGCAAAGTTGAGCACACGGTCAATTACCACTGAACCTCTGCCAAGAGGCACAAACCCCAACAAATGGAAGAGCTTACATCCAAAGAAGCAGAGTTAATAGTACACATAGAATAAGAATTGTGCACATGACAGTCTTCTGAGAGATATAAAATTATATTATTCCCTTACAAGGAATGTTATAGAGATCTTGAAAATGAAAAACTTGATGATTGAAATAAAGACTCTATGTAACTGGGCAGAATCATCATAGATATGAGAATCAGTCAAGAGATATCTCAGTAAAGCAAAAGAGAATTAGAAGATTAAATCTGTTCACAACATTCATCTAACTTTCACTGCAATAGAATATCTTACCTATAGGGCAGGGTTGAATTGTCCCTTTGGGTTTCTAAGACATTAAATCTTTAAAAATGAAAAAACCAAAACCCATCTTTTTAATTGTAACTTAGGTGGGTATTATGTTTCAGAAAATCAACATTGCATTCAATCAAGACATTACATGTTTATGGAAGCACAATGTCTCTTCTTTCTCCCAAAGAAAGTCTGATGGTTTCTAACCACTGACCTTGCAGCTACAAGTTCAATACATAGGCCACTGTTCTACCAAACCAAACTCACTGCCATTGAGTCAATGCTGACTCGTAGAGACCCCGCAGGACAGGGTGGAAGTGCCCCTGTGAGGTTCTGAGACTGTAAGGACCTTTTTTAACCTACCTTTTTCAATTTATAGAGAGCCCATCTTTCTCCTGTGGAGTGACTGGTGGTTTTGAACTGCGGACCTTTAGGGTCACAGCCCAATGTATAACCACTACGCCACCAGGACTCCCCCACTCCTTTACCAGGATTCCTTTGTTCATCTAACAGCTTCCAAAGAAAGGAATGCAGACAATGGGAAGAGATACTGAGGCCGGCGATGGGTGACAGCTCCTCAGAAGTGGGAGCAGGCTTGTACCCAAGTGAAAGTGTCATGGACAGCAGAGCAGAGTCAAGGACAAGCAAAATAAAACAAAGCCCGTGTGTGGTGAGCTTACCGAATGCCAAGGATAAAGAGAAAACTGCAAGTACTTCGGTGGTAGTAGGGGTGTTGGGATGGTGGTAAGGAGACATATTATTGGATGCAAGAAGAATGTGGAGCAATATCTCCAAATTTCTCTGGAAAATATTCCTGAATTAGCGGTCCATAGCTATTACACTGCAGCATAAATGTGAGGACGCAAAGTGAGGCATTTTAACACTCACTCACTCACTCACTCACTCACTCACTCACTCACTGCCATTGACCTGATTCTGACTCATTGGTTCCCTATAGCACAGTGTATAACTGTCCCTGTGGGTTTCTGAGACTGTAACTCTT
>NW_022111368.1:25589101-25597673 GCF_000313985.2 Echinops telfairi | reverse complement strand
AAGAAGTGTAAGAAGCACCAGTACAACTGGGAAACCTTCTTGTGAGGTCTAAATGAATACATGTTGACTGCTTTCAAAATTCTCATACCATCAAATTTACCCTTTTAAAAGTGTATTGACATGAATTTTAGCATATTCACAAGGTTGTACAACCATCACAACTGGCTAATTCCAGAATATTTTTATCATCCTCAAAAGACACTCCCTACCTACCAGCAGCCACTTCTCTTTCCTCCCTGCAGCCGCCAGACACCATTAATCTACTCACTGTCTGGATTTTTCTATTCTGGAAGTTTCATCCCAATGTACCAGCAGGGGCCTTCTTTTTTTTACTAAGCATAGTGTTTTTAAGGTTCATCCATGTGGAACTATGTAGCATGTTTAACTCTTTAGATGGCCGGGGAATATTCTGTTGTACGGAAACACCACATTTTGCTTGTATCCATTCATGAGTTGAGGAACATTTGGGTTGTGTCCACTTTGGGGCTACTATGAATCATACTTTCATGCACATTTTTGCACAAGACTCTGTGTGAACATATTGTTTCAATTCTCTTGGGTCTATGGGCTTGCTGAGTCATATAGTAGGTGTATTTTCGCTTTTACGAAATTGCTGAGCTCTTTTGAAAGACAGTCGTACCTTCCTAATGGCATATACGAGGGTTCTGATTCTCACCAACACTTAACTCTTATAGCCATCCTACTGCATGCTAAGTGGGAGCACATTGTGGTTTGACATCCATTTTCCTAATGACTAGTGATGGAGTGTCCGGGGCACTGTGGGATAAGTGGTATCCATGAGGTGTGTGGTTCAAATCAGCCTGCATCTCTGAGAGAGAAAGGTGAGCCTGTCTGCTCCTGTAAAGATTTGCAGTCTTGGAAACCCTACTCAGGCTTGCTATGGGTCAAAATGGACTCGAAGGCCCTGGGTTGGTTGGTTGGCATGATTAATGCTGTTGAGCATCTTTCCATGTGCTTATTATTCACCATCTGCGTGTCTTCTTTGGAGAAATGCCTATCAAGTTCATTGGTCATTTAAAAATTGGGTTGTTTATGCTTTTATTGAGTTGTAAGAGGATATATATGTTGTTGTTAAGCTCCATGGAGAGGATTTCTGACTTAAAGTGGCCTCACGTGACAGTAGAAGGGTCCTATTGGGCTTTCTAGGATGGAATCTTTTTTTTTTAAAATCATTTTATTGGGGGCTCTTACAGCTCTTATCACAGTCCGTACATACATCTACTGTGTCAAGCACATTTGTAAATATGTTGCCATCATCATTTTCGAAACACTTTCTTTGTACTTGAGCCCTTGGTATCAGCTCATTTCCCTTCCTTCTCCTACCTTCCCTCCTTCATGAACCCTTGATAATTTATACATTTTTTTCATGACTTACACTGAACGCTGTTTCTCTTCACCCACTTTTCTGTTGTCCATCCTCCAGGGAAGGGGTTATATGTTGATCATTTTGATCGGTTCCCCCTTCCTCCCCCACCTTCCCCTTCCCCTCCTGGTATCACTACTCTCATTATTGGTTCTGAGGTGTTTATCCATCCTGGATTCCCTGTGTTTCCAGCTCGGATCTGTACCCATATACATGTGCTGGTCCAGCTGGATTTATAAGGTAGAATTGTAGTCACGATAGTGGGGGTAGCGGGGAGGAAGTATTACAGAACTAGAGGAAAGCTGTATGTTTTGCCAGTGCTATACTGCACCCTAACTGGCTCCTCTCTTCCTTGTAATCCTTCTGTAAGGGGATGTCTGTCTAATTGTCTAGAGATGGACTTTGGGTCCCCACTCCACCCCCCACCCCCAATCACATCGATATGATTTTTTGTTCTGGGTCTTTGATGCCTAATACCTGATCCCACTAGGATGGAATCTTAATGGGCACAGACCACCAGGCCGTTATCCTATGGAGGAACTAGGTGGGTTTGAATCACCAGCTTTGGTTAACAGCTGAATCTCTATATTCTAGAGATTCACACTTTTATACGATATATGATATGCAAACAGTTCCTTCTGATTGATAGAATTTTTACTTTCCAGATGGTGTTCCTTGAAGCATAAAATTTTAGGTGAAGTTCAATTCACCTGTTTTTCTTTGATTTGTTGTAGCTTAGTTATCCTATCTAAGAAACCGTTGTCTAATACAAAGCCACAAAGACTTACATCATGTTTTCTTCCAAGAGTTTTATAGTTTTAGATCTCACACTTAGGTATTTGATCCATTTGTTGTTAGTTTTAGAAAATGTTGTAAGGTAAAGGTCAAATTCATTCATTTGTATGTCAATATCTAGTTGTCCCTGCAATATTTGTTAAAATGTTGTTTCGTTTATAAAAAATCAATCTGGAACTAAAACTTTCCAAATTTTATCTACAGGAGAGGTTGAGGTGGACTACCCCATTGAGCTAAGGTTCTTTTCTTGTACAGAGATATAAATATTGATTAATCATAGATATCAATAGAAAAATGCACATTTATGTTTTTGTGCTAAAATGCCAGGGCAACCACTTAAAAGAAACCCATTAGAGGAAAAAGTTAAGAAACCCATTAGAGGAATAAATTAAATTTTTTCAGTCTAACAGAAAAGGCAAAAAAAGAAAGAACCCATAAGAAAGTAGCAAAGATAGCACGAAGCAGCCCTGGTGGGGGTTATGCGCTGGGCCACTAACCACAAGACCAGCAGTTTGTGGAGAAAGATGAGGCTTTCTGATCCTATGAAGTGTCGTGGTCTCGGGAACCACGGGGCAGCTCAATCCTGTCCACGGGTAATCTTGACTCTCGGGAACCACGGGGCAGCTCAATCCTGTCCACAGAACTGACTCAATGGCAGTGAGTTTGGCTTTCTGGTTTGGAAGATAGCAGGAAAAATCCAAACTTATCAGGAATCACAATAAGGGTGATTTTGTTCAATGTTCCTGTGAGGACTAAGGTGTGCCTGGCCCAAGTCGTGGTATTTTCAATCCCTTGTGTGCCTGTGAAAGTTGGATACTGAATACGGAAGGCCGGAGAAGAATGGAGGCATTTGAACGGCGGTGCTGGAGAAGAAGATCGAAAGCATCACGGACTGCTAGAAGGACCGACCGATCTGTCTTGGAAGAAGTAGGGCCAGAGTGCTCCGTGGAGACAAGAGAGGCAAGACTTGGCCTTACATACCCTGGACATCCTGTCAGGAGAGAACAGTCCTTGGAGAAGCACATCATGCTTGGTAAAGTGGAGGGGCAGCGAAAACTAGGGAGACCTGCAACGAGATCGATTGACACAGTGGCTGCAACAACGGGCTCAGACACCGGCACAATTGTGAGGATGGTAGAGGACCCGGCAGTGTTTCCCATTGTGGTGCACAGGGTCACTGTGGGCTGGAACTGACTCCACACCGAACGACAATAGCATTAAAGATACCGTTCCATAGGCTCATTGCACTTGTCTACAGAAGATAAGCCTAAAGAAAACCAAATAGGAAAGTAGATCTAAGAATGCAGAACAATGGCAAACAAACATAAAGAAAACAGGCATCTAAACAAAACAAACAAACAACCAGAAATGTAGCTGATACCAAGGGCTCAAGTAGAAAGAAAATGTTTTGAGAGTCATGATGGCAACAAATGTACAAATGTGCTCGACACAATGGATGGATGTATGGATTGTGACAAGAGTTGTATGAGCCCCCAATAAAATGATTTAAAAAAAACAACCAGGGAAAAAAAGAAAACAAGCATTGCAATTTAACAGTGGACAACATGGAATTGGCAGCTAAAAGCTTTAAGAGAGCAATAAAACATATTTGACGTAGATAAGAAGAGTGAACCGTTAAGAAGATATATAACAACTAGAAGGACTGTCCATCTAAAATATGGCTTCAATATGTCAGCAAAGCTGTAGAAAACCAAGGAGAAATCAACCAATTCAGCATCATGGGAGAGGTTTCCATGCACCTCTGCAATAGAAAGACCAAACAGACGAAGCTGTGTTGGAGTTCCCTCAATGGAGCTGATGCCTTATGAATGTTTGTTGGTGAAAGACTAGTTTCAATGGCAGCATTTCTCCTCCGAACCCTTTTCTCAGAAGATTGCTACTGCTGCTCCTTCCACAGGCCCATCTCTTGCTCCAGGCAGCAAAGTCTAAGAAGCACACAGCCCAGGGCATAGCAGGAGGTCTTCATTTGGACCCAGGCAAGTGGCTGGTCCTCACCAGTGTCTGAGCTGAGAAGAGTCGACCTGTGCCCGTTCGGTTCGTCATAACCAGATCTTTACTAGCCATGAAGCCACAGAGACTGGGCCAGCACGGGACTCGGATCAACAAGAGGGGCTCCAACAAGAGGGACTCCAAGGGATATAGTCAGATTCTAAAACAGGAGGCAGTAAAAGCCAGGTTGACATGAAAGGGGACCCTGAACCACCCTATCTTACTGCCCTTCTGGCATTAATATGATATGTATTAATTGGATAGGCAAGGATCTGCCCTTGTAAGGGACATCACAGGAAAATTTCCCCTAGCATCAACCCCCAAGGTCAATGTAAACAGACCCCAATTATTTAAGAATTCAATCTGTACAAAACAACAATTCATGGATTGAGGTTTGAAGCTGGACTATATTCACATAACCCTTTTTTCTCCTCAACACTACCTTAAATTCTATGCCATTGGATAAATTATTGATGTTATCAATGGAATTGTCTTATACCCTGGGGGATGACTGATAATACTTTTGTCATAAATGATAAGACTGCTAAAGTAAACTAGGGTTCTACATAATCCATGGACAAGCAGATGGATTCTGGGCACCCACTTAATTTTAGCCCCAATCGAAAAACAGTTAGTTCTTATGACATGGCCCTGCTCAATCCTCATGAAATGAAATGATCACTGAAGATAAAGATGTGATAGCAAAGTGTGGTGAAGCAAGCAGATGGTGCCCAGCTATCAATTGGAATAGTGTCTGGGTCTTAAAGGCTCTATTCAAACAAGCAGCCATCTAAGTGAGGTGTCGATTAAGTCCACACGGAAGAAGCACACCAGCCTGTGTGATCCCCAAATGACAAATACCAAAATCCAAATATGATGAAGGGAAAGGTAGCAGAACTTAAATTGTGAACACCCAATTTGTAGATGGCTATGGAAGACAGTGGGAACCCAACATTCTTCTGCAGAATATCTAGTCAGATTAAGCAGCTGGCAGATCCCCTCAGGCCACAGTTGAGGGACACGAACAGCTTTGTTATCCGACAGAGATTATTGTAAACTTTCAATTATGGTATAATATGGTCCTTCCTCCTGACCCATCCTGAGTTTGCTCTCTGTTTAAATATGTTTTGCTTTTTCCACGACAGAAATGTATTCTCTGGTTTGTTTTAATATTGCGGGTGGTCTTTTCTTTCTTCCTTTTCATTTTATTATGATATTTATTTATTTTTCCTGTTTTCACTTTGCTTTAAAGGTTTTTTTTTTCATATATGGTTTTATTTAGCACAAATAAAACTCGCAAATGGGCCATTGGTTCATTTTCTTTGCTGCGCAGCCGGGCGTTGAGATTGGTGACTCTGATGGCCAGCTGGGCTGCTCTTTCTACGATGACTTTGCAATCCTTGGAGGAAACGTGAGTGGTCTCTGCACGGTCGGACTTTTTGCACATCGGCAGCACTTCCAGCTCCTTGACGGTGTGGACCAGGAACTGGAAGAAGCCACTGGGCAGCATGCGCTTGGTCTTCTTGTTGCTTCGTCACCAATGTTGGGCATCAGAATCTGGCCCTTGAATCTTCTCCACACCTTGTTGTCAATGCCTCTGGGCTTGTGTCAGCTGCGCTTCATCTTGACATAGCCGTTGGATTGGTGCCACATGAACTTCTTGGTCTTCTTTTTGACAATTTTAGGCTTCACCAGGGGTCTGAGGGCAGCCTTGATGCCAGTGGGAAATGGCTGACAAAACTGATGTTTATCAGGGAGGGGGGAGAGATTGAGGGGACTTGGGAAGCAGATAATGAATATAGAATTGATTGGGTGGGTGTATATACAATTGTTTTTAAAAGCGGCTTAACTATGAAAAAACAAAAACAAAACCAGGTTGGTCAGACAAAGCTTTACTGGGGAGCTTACAGAATGTGATATTAGCAAGCTCAAAGTGGACAGTGAAGTGCCACAGGCCGTACAGGCAGACAGACGTCTGTGCCCAAGCATGAGACGGGGATGTTTATGTGCCTTAACATAGAATGCTCACACACAGGGAGGAGGATGGCCGTGCACAGGAGAGCGGAAACAATGATGAATGGAGTTGTTTTGCACTAGCAAATAGATTCAGTTGACTATGCAATCAGGTACTCGGTGTGGTTTTTGTTTTTCTGGCTCTGAACGGACAGCACCCTGGTTCTTCTCCAGAGTCCTCTGGGACAGGATTCATCTTCTGTCGCTCAGGGTCCCCTCATATGGCTGTGCTGGGGAAGTGGGAGGGGTATGTGTGTGCAGATTCAGGCTGCAAAGGAATTGCATGGAGTAAAGACCCAGCCCCGGCTCCCAAGGTTCACAGGCCGTGGTTTCTCTTGGAAGAACATGGAGAGATAGGCAGGGAGCCGAACGCAGGAGCTGGAGACTAAAACCACACCTGGGACATTAAAAAGACTGTGGCTGAGGTCTGCCTCAGCGATGCGGATTCGATCGTATGGGGAGTTCTAACAGCTCCATAGATGATTCTAACACACCAACCACGGGGGTCACGAAGTTAGAAATTGGGGAGTGCAAGTCCACTGGTAGAGGTTTATTCTTTGGAGGCGAAGCATTGTCTTTTCTAATTAGTCTACGAACAGTTACTTTTATTATAGAACAAATCCACGACTAACATTTTTCAGAAAATTATTAAATCAAACACGATTAAAAATCCCCCTCCCCCCTTTTCCTCCTCTCTTCCTGCTCCACATACCCCGCCTACTTCTCTGCGTCACGTGTTCTGTTGGCAGCGCGCTGGTGGAGCGTGGGTTAGTAACCGCAAAGTCAGCAATTCGAAACCACTTGGCTGCTCCAAGTGGGAACGACGGGCTTTCTCCTCTCACAAGGCATGGCAGTCTCAGAATGCCCAGGGCTGTTCTGGTCTGTCCTACAGGGCAGCAGCTAGCCGTCGGCACTGACTTAATGGCGGTGAATTTGGTGGGGTTTCTTGGGATTGTTTTGGTGACCAGCATCATAACTTTAAGCAATAGGTGAATGTCTTGTTAATGGATTAATTCTGGGCAATATCTTTTGTATATCTGTTATGCAAGATGAAGAATGTAGCACACTTATATTTCATTTCCTTTTCCTTGGCCTCTGATCAGTTTTATTATTTACTTTTCCTGTGATTGTATTGGCTATCTTCGTATTTTAAACATGACTGCACCCTTAGAGAGTGTCTACTGTGCAGATGGGCACTCACCCCCACCTCTCTTCCCCTACAGACCCCTTCCTGACTTCTTAATCCTATGATTACCTTGCTGTAATTTCTACCATTATACGAGATATTGAAGAAAGTAGGCCTTAGATCGTAACTATAGAGACAGTGTGTCTATACTCTTTCCACAATAGCTTGCCTGCAGAGAAGGAAATGCTATGCTTTGTCACGTCTGGACTTCTCAAAGGCAAATGACTGTGCGCGCGCGTGTGTGTGTGTGTGTGTGTGTGTGTGTGCGCGTGAGAGAGAGACAGAGACAGAGAGTGAAAGGAGGAGTCTCATTTGGTTACATACCAGCAATGCTTCAACAGGTACCACCTGTAAGGTTGCTTTATACAAGGATGTATTGCATTGGGAACATCTGCTGCACCTCTTTAACATGTTAAAGAACAAAGATGTCAATTTGAAGATTAAGGTGCATCTGACCCAATCCAAGGTATTTGCAGACACCTAGTATGCATGTGAAAGGTGCACAAAGGATAAGGAAGATCAGAGAAGAATTGATCTATTTGAAATACGGCGTGGGCAAAGAATATTGAAATTGCCATCACTTGCCAGAAGAATGAACACGTTTGTTTGGGAAGAACTATAGTCAGGATGGCCCTTTGAAGTGAATATGGTGAGACAGTCTGACGTCCTTTGGACGTTGTGTGGCATAGTTGCTGTTGGCAGGTGCTGTTGAGTTGGCTCTGACTTATAGAACCCTATGTGCACCAGAAGGAGCCCTAGTGGTGTGGCGGTTACTCCTTGGTCAGCAGTTCAAAACCACCTCTTGGGAGAAGTACTCCTTAGGAGAAAGATAGGGCTTTCTACTCCTGTAAATAGTTAGTCTTGAAAACCTGCATGGTGCTTCTACTCTGTGCACTAGGCTCACTGTGAGTTGGCATTGACTCGGTGGCAGGGAGTTTGGTTTGGGTTTGTGTACAACAGAATGAAACACAGCCCAGTCCTGCACAGTCCTCACACGTGTGGTTAAGTTTGGGCACGTTGTTGCAGCGACTGCATCAATCTATCTCCTTGAAGCTCTTCGTTAGTCTCTTTCCGTGGTAGGATTCGAGTGATGGTTTTCTTTGGCAGTTCAACATTTCACCTTGAAGTCTGTAGGCCTGAATCTTTCTTCAAATACTTTGTCATCACATAGGCACTTTTTTCCC
>NW_022111368.1:25551651-25588653 GCF_000313985.2 Echinops telfairi | reverse complement strand
GACACGAGGCAGTACGTACCATTGGGGCACTCCACACGAGGGCATACTATGCTGACTTCAACCACCAGTGCCTGTGTTTTCCCTTGAAAAGTTTTCTCTGGTCTAGGAACCTGCTCTGCCTGCAGGTGGGGTGTTGGCAGCCCCCTTGAAGGCTTTGGGAATTAATGTCCTCTAGAAGCAGTCCCTTGCTCCTTGCGCAGAATAACTTTGAGGTGTGTGCTCTACATTGGCCCCAAGAGTTCCCACAAGGAATTAGTCTCCAGTTGCCCACAATGGTCACGTGTCTGATAACACTGACTGTTTTTCCTGTCTCATTTCCTCTTTCTCCAACTGAAGACTCCTGAGAAAACCAAAGAAACCAGGGCTACTCAAATCTTTGCTTAAAAGGCGATGAATGGGGATGTGGGGAGGCTTAAGCTAGCATGGAAATGAGACGTTCGGGGGCAGTCAGTGAAAATGAATGAGGACGAAGCAACTGAAGCACAAGTAGAAGGCTGACACATGCGCCAGTGTCACTGCACTATGATGGTGTGCCTGATAGTGTTGCTACAAAAACTATGCAGATCATTCTTATACAAAAGCATCCAAATCCGAATTACTGTTTCTTGACATGTCCTCCATTTAGAGCTTTCTGACTCTGAGGGCGACATTCCATCGCCCTAACCTGCCCTCAAAGAAGGCTGCCCTCTTCAATTTACACCAAGTCAAAACGTCAGTGTGGGCACCTGTAAGGGATTTGGATCATGTTTCTTTTGAGTGTTGCTGACTTTGGGAAACAACAAGAAACCAGCAGGGGCGAGATCAGGGCTGTGAATGGGTAGGGTAAGGGTAGGACAGCTGCCCTGGAAAAGTAAGCAGGCACATTGTCGTGCACCTGCCCTTTCTGTCACCGGTGCAGTTACCAGTTTTTGTAAAACGTCTTCTGATACACCTCCATGATTACCCTGTGTCCTGAGAGAAAATGAATCAGGGTGGCCTCCACTGTCATCCCAACATTGACTATGACAATCTGAATTGACCTGTCTGCCCTGAAGTGGGCCAGCAGTTCTCCTGGGAAGCCACTATGTTGATTGGCCCAGCAGAGTGTCACGAGTTGGGCTGCTAGCTGCAAGGGAGAAAGATGAGGTTTTCTGCTCTCCTGGAGATTTGCAGCCTCGGAATCCCACGGGGGCTGCTGTCAGTCACACTCGACTTGAAGGCAAGTTTGGTTGGGTTCTTTTGAAGCCTCTCTAATGATCAGACCAAGACAAGAGAACCTGTCCATAACCACCCATCCAATCATCGCAGCCTCATTTCAACACATTTTGTTTGGAATAAGCTCATGCATGAACTGGGACCTTGGGAGCAATACTTTTTTACTTGCCAGTTTATGTGAAGTCCCAAACAGGCAAATCTATAGGCACAAGAGGAACTGAGTGGTTTTCAGGGACTAGGAGGAGAAGAAAAAAAGGGGGTGGGGGAGTTACTGCTGACGGTTATGTGGTTTTGGGGAATGTGTGAATTGGGTGAAAGTTTACCAGAGAGTAGACAACATTAACTTGGGTGCAGGGGAAGGCAAGTTATAACAAAGCGGTGGATGGTGGTGGTGACGGCACAGGAGGAATATTTTGGGTTTTGCTGCATCTATTGTGAGAATGAAGACCATGGTCAGCAACCAGACTGTGATCATTCCAGAAAATGGAGATGCTCGGAAGGGATGCGCATTCGCTGTGACGAGGCCCAGAGGAAACCCACAGAGGGGCGTCAATGACATTGGTATTGAACAAAATCTCTTTGGAGAGCGAAGGAAGAGGCTTCCTGTTGACAAATGAGGAGGAGGGAGAAAGGCCCTGGCTGCAGGTGGCATTGTCGATAACCTGGCTGGAACATGACCAAGGGTGTTACACTGGATTCCGTTAGGAGATGAGATCTGAGCATGCTCAGTTCTGTTGGAACCTGAAACTTCTTGGGTGAAAAATACACTGTTGGAACCTGAAACTTCTTGGGTGAAAAATACATCCGGCAGGTTTCAGTGAGACCAGGTGTTGCTTGTTCAGCATGTCCAGTTCAGGGAAACCAAAATCCAAGCTCACTGCCATCAAGTTGATGCTGACTCAGAGCGACCCTATAGGACAGGGTAGAACTGCCCCAGTGGGATGATTGGCAGTAGAAAAACCCGGTCTTTCTTCCGCAGAGTGGCTGGTGGTTTTGAACTGCTGACCTTGTAGTTATCAGTCCAACATGTGACCACTACACCACCAGGGCTCCTCAAGCAGGAGAAGATGTATTAATTCCTGAAGTAAATGACACAGAATTTGTCTCAAATCCAGCTGCTTTCATTCAGCAAGCCACGGTGGTTTTTAACAAGGAAATCTGAGGATTTTTGGATGGCCTCTAATACGTCTAAGAAAGGAACTAAGTGATGAGCGAGAGCTACGAGCTGTCCAATATGGAAATGGATGAGACTCGATGATTCCTGAACCCTCTCAGTGATCAGTAGGCTGAGAAGTGAGAGCCAAGAGCCATCCAGGATGGAAATGAATGAGACTGGATGATTCCTGAAACCTCACAGTGACAATTTTTGATGCAATAAAATCCGTCTATTCAGAAACAATGATGTTTCCTCTTGGGGGTGATAGACTTGTTCTGAAATTAGATAGTGGCTATGGTTGTATAATCTTGTTACTTTACTAAAACACCACTGAATGGTACACTTTAAGAGGATTAATTTTATGGTGTAGTGTGTTATATATCAAGAAAAATATACACTCTATCTACTCAAATGTCCATCAATGAGGGCAGTTCAACTTTGGCAGCCTGCACTATGGAACGATTGCAGGCACAGAGTTCAAAACAATGAAACAGATCTTTATGTACAGATTATAGGAAAAGAGACCCAAGAAAAGCAAAACATAAAACATAGACAGCATGTACAATGTAATCTCATTTGTGTCGCACATTTGTATGCCCACACCTCCCTACACCCACGTGCGCGCGCGCGCACACACACACACACACACACACACACACAGAATATGGACAGATAGCTACCATATTGACATGAGTAGCTTCCTCTGAGTCCAACCAGATGGGAATCAAGGGGAAATTCTGACTCATAGGTACTGTGCACATTTTTTAAAAGCACGGATGTATTTCTGTATTGCTTGCTGGAAAATAAATTTTAAAATAAAGCAAAAAGAAATGTAGTGAATTAAAACTGGCTTAAGCCAAACAGAAGGCCCTGACTGGGCTTGATACAGCCAGAGGCCTAAGGCCAGGATGTACATGAATGGGATAGTTTAGATAAGAAAGGATTGAATTTGACTCTTTTAAGTTTAGATAAGATGATGGAGAATGCAGGAAGATTGACTGGCGGGGTGGGGTACATCTCCAGGGTTCTTGAAGGTCTCCAAGGTCATCAAGCTGTGACATGACTGACAGGCTAAACTCATGCTATGTTCACACACACACACCCCTATCACAGTCCACCCCTTGTCAACTTGGCACCCATACAAAACTCTTTAGCCATATATACTTTTTAAAACAAGGACAGTAGTTAAATCATATTTGTGCCTAACAGGATTAAACTAAAATGCATACAACTCAAAATGTGCTAACCCCATTTAAACATAATGTTCTATAATTGAACAAAAAATACTCTGGTCTGGGATGTTTTCCTGATATATAAACTACTTCTTGATATAAAACTCTTTCTTACACATTAAAAGTAAAGGCTTCAGCTAGCATTTGGCATTGGCATGAAAAAAAAAAAGACAGAAAGAAAGAAAAGAAAAATCAAATCAAGAAACCCTCAACAATACTTTTAGCAAGAATATTCCAGGCTTTATCGCAGGCTGTGGAGCCCTGGAAGTCTAGTAGTTGGTTACACATTGGGCTGCTAACTGCAGGGTCAGCAGTTTGAAATTACCAGCTGCTCTGAGCAAGAAAGATGGGACTTTCTACTCCTATAGAGTTACAGTCTCAGAAACTCATAGCGGCAGATCTAACCTGTCCTCTTGTCCTATAGTGTTGATATGAGTCACCATCGACTTGATGGCAGTGAGTTTTTTTAATCATTGGTTGGGGAGCCCTGGGAGTGCTGTTTTGTTATCCTTAGACTACTACTCACTGCAAGATCAGTGGTTCAAATCAACTAGCCACTCAGCGAGAGACAAATGAGGCTCTCTGCTTCAATGAACACGTAGCGGCTCACAAATCACAGTATTTGGGTCACTGAGTCAGAATTGCTCACTGGCAGTAGTTTAGTTTGGTTTCGGTAGCATTGGTTGTGTCACGTCTTTTCCATTTTAAGACGACATTAACATTTTACGCCAAGAGCACTCTGACTGGTCCTCATTTCTTTCAAATGCTGCCATTTGTTCTCATGGTTTAGGTAGATTCATACTTTTGTAGAGGAACAAAGTTTGGCCAATGACTAGTTGATTGTACTTATAACAAGACACTGGCACACAGGAGTAAGAACAATGTTTTACAAGGGGAAGGAGTTCACGAAAGAAGATAGTGAGACATGTTTGAGACAGAGTGATGTTGACTTCAAGGTTTCTTAAGACATTAAAAAAGTAATCTCGGAGGAGTTACAGTGATCAAATTATTACATTTATTGGTCTGTTGCCACTATGTTACTGAATAAACTTAACCCATTAATCAGTAAAAAAAAAGCAATCTCACTGATGAATTAATACTTACCTTTATATATAACATTGTTTATTCTTACAGTATTGAAGAACAGGATGCTACTTGAGGACCAAAGGGTACCTGACCCAAGCCATGGTATTTTCATTTACCTCCTATGCTTGTGAAATTTGGACACCAAATAGGCAAGCCCGAAGAAGAATTGATGCATTTGAGTTGTGGTGCTGGTGCAGAACTTTCAAAGGAAAAACAAAATTCTTGAAAGAAGTATAGCCAGAGTAACCTGGAGGCAAGGCTGGCAACTCTTTGTCATATGTACTTTGGGCGTGTTGTCAGGAGAGACCAGTCCCTGGAGAAGGACATCATGTTTGGTGCAGTAGAGAGAGAGCAAAACTGAGGAAGACCTTCAATGAGATGAACTGCCCCAGTGGCTGCCTCCATGCACTCAGGCACAGAACAATTGTGAGGATGGCGCAGGGCTGGGCTGGGCTTCTTTCTGAAAGACTGTGCTCAGGGTTGCTATGGGACTGAATGAGACCCTAAGGCAACAACAATCCTTCCAGCTTATTCTGTTACAATGTAACAAGATAGCTCTCCCTTCCAGACACTGTGGGTGTGAGTGTCACCTGAATTATAGAAATAGCAAACTCTCCAACCAGTAAATAAGTCATCAGCGATTCCCTCAGCACCGTACATGTGACTTTCAGACTCAGACAAAATACACAAAACCACCTCCCACCAACGCCTTCATATTAGATGAACACCCCTTCCTAAAACCTCACCATTGAATTATTCACTCTTGGAATGTGGAGTTTTGTTTATTTGCAATATAATAAAATATAGCTGAACGAGTGCCATTTTTCTGCTAACGATAGAAGGAGTGAGAGGGAATATGGCATCTGCACTTTCTTGTGCAGATGTGAGCGATCCTCAGAGGCATGTTGGGTGAGTCAAGGCTCGCAGACATGTGCGGAGGCAGTTTTTCATGGGAGAAAGGATGGGGAAGGGATTTACCGTCCTTGTGAAAAGAAGGGGCTCGTTTGAGTGTGCATTTCATTATGATTTTGATGCAGGTCAACATATTGGTCTGGGGACACCAGGAATCCTGACAGGCCCTTTCTCTAAATAATACAAAGGTTAGATAAAAGCAAAAAATGGCAATCCAGAACCTCAGGCTTGATTCTCAGTGGTTCAAAACTTGCGCAACATTGACTTTTCAGTCTTAGTCCGTGTGTTTGGGGCTGGAATGTTGGTTCTCTGGTTAACATTTTTTCTCTGTCCTAGTACACTGACTAAAGTTAATTCTGCAATTAAAGTGATCCTTTTGAGGCCCCCACCTCACCCATGAGAGAAAACAATTCATCCATTTTCTCAAGAGAGGTTTCTTCTTTCTTGAAACTCACCCAAATTCTTTGTGACAGATCTCCTTCCTCGGGGACAACCCTCTCGGAGCAGCTGGTCTCCCCTTGCTGCCTGCCAGCCTCTCCTGCCCACTACACGAAGATGATCATCGTGTGCACCGTTCAGAAGCTCAGCCTCCTGGCATCAAACGTTTGGCGGAACCACGAGGGTACAGGCAGTGGGGCTGTGCTGCAGGTCTACGAGGTCTAAAGCGTGGCATTCACTAAACAAGTTGTGTTCTCAAGGGAAATCCAAGACATGGGAAGCTCAGACCCAACCTTGCTTCTTCCTCTGCCCATATGGATGTTCCCTGATTTCTTAAGGCCAAAGCTGGACAAGAAAGAGGGTGAGATTGTTCCACCAACTGTGGGGCACTTGACAGCCCTGGCAAGGACAGAACCCTATCTCCCACCTGGCTATCGTCAAAGCTCACTGCCATCAAGTCGATTTGCACGCAGAGCAGCCCCTTGGCTTTCTGAGACTGTAACTCTTTATAGGAGTAGAAGGTCTCATCCTTCTCCCTCAGGGGGGTGGCTGGATTCAAACGGTTGACCTTGCAGTTAGCAGCCCAATGTCAACCCACGATGGCACCAGGGCTCCAGTCAGGAAGGACTCAAAGCTGAGTCCTTTACTGTTGCCTTACCTTGCTGTCTTTGTCACCCTTCCCTCCCACTGAAGGGCTCATGGCTACCGTGCTGTTAGCCTCTTGGTCCGTCCTCTAGATCCGAGTCAGGGCTGGAGAACAGACTGTTGCTTGCATTGCACACCTTTACATCTTGGTGCCTGCAAAGATAGTGCATTTCCTTTGCTTCTGTTCTCACCGTTAAACTGACCCCTTGGGCATGGCTGACAACTGGGAGTCCCCAATGGTTGCCATACTCTGCTGGTCCGCATACTCTCTCTGTGAGGCAACTGGTATGTTTAAGTCACATTTCACAGGAGTGTGAGAAGACAGGCATGAAAACAGCTTTGTTCAAGGTTTGGGTGACGAGGATAAAGAGGAGACATGCCACGGCACCTCAGTCATTGTCCTGACAATTCTTCCCCAACAATGAGGACTTTTGAGCCCTCCATTGTCTCCAGTAACTGCTCTACCAAACAGGTCAGGATACTAACTAGGACACAGAATACTGAAAAGAAATGGGGGCAGCTATGAAGAATGGTGTGGGATGAGCGAGGGAGAAGCCCTGGGGCCTTGAGGGGGTTAATGTTCAGTTTGCCAGTGACAAAGTGCTCTTCTCGCCCTCTAACCACACAGACTGCCGTGAAACTTGGTGATGCTACAGAAGTCTCTAGAGCAGCGGTTCTCAATCTGAGGGTGGCGACCCCTTTGGGGGTTGAACGACCCTTTCACAGGGGTCGTCGGATTCATAACAGTAGCAAAATGACAGTGATGAAGTAGCAACGAAAATAATTTTATGGTTGGGGGGTCACCGCAACATGAGGAACTGTATTAAAGGGTTGTGGCATGAGGGAGGTTGAGAACCACTGCTCTAGAACTAAAGATGCATGTTTCTATGCTTAGAATTACTGGCATCTCAGCCACACAGCTATGCAGGGGGCTTTGCAGTCAGCCATGGCACAGGGCTAAGGTCAATAAGGGGATTCATAGAAGGATCTTCAGAAAGTCAGTACCTTCTGTGATGGTGGGCAGAACACCATTTTGACAAGTACTGCACTCTCCTCAATGTTAAGTGTATCTCCCTCTGCTAAGTTCCAAACCCAAACTCACGGCCATCCGACCCCAGCAGCACTACAGGGCAGAGACCAACTGCCACGGTGAGTTTCGGAGACTAACTCCTTCCCAAGGAACAGCTGGTGGTTTCAAACTGCTGACCTTGCAGTCAACAGTCCAATGTGTAACCTCCTAGGCCACCAGAGATGACAGAGATTGGTGAAAAATCAGCCTGGCTTTATGCAAAATCTGACCAAGTGTGGGGGAACATTAAGGAAGCTATTATAATTCTTTTCAGGACCACGCAGCTCCGAGGTTGAGGAAGCTCTGACATTGCCGCCACTTCTCGTGTCGGGACGGAACCCTTCCCTAGCGAGTGCTCCCTACTGTAAAAAGAAGGCGCGGAGACTGGCTTCTTTCAGCTTTCCAGGCCTGCTCAACACTTCCTGCTGCTGATGACAACGCTGGCCCTTGCCTCCACGTCCACCTGCTGTGTTGCTGTGGTCTCGCCTGGTGACGGCGGGGAGTTGGCTGTTAAGAGGTGGGTTTTCACCACAATCGCCCAGGGACTGAATCCCCTGATGCCCATTACTGTAAGAGCTGCGAGTCCAAATCCCCTGGCTGCAGACCCCAAATTGACCCCCTGCTGTCTCTGAGTGCCAATTAAATAATAAGAACCAGAGCCATGGTAGCTGTAATTAGTTGGAAAACAGAATTTTACAATTTTCCTCATGCCAAACTTACAATCCACCCCTTCCCCTCCTCTGATGACGAGGGGCAGAATTGTTTGGACGAGGAGAATCCACGTCAAGGGCACGCGTCTTGTGCGATTTGCCAGGAAGGTGTCACGCTGGAAAACCGTATGTTTCCAGAAATGGAAAAATCTATGGACACACATTTTGGCTCGAAATGTTATGCCGGTCCTCCCCAACCCCCTTCACGTTTAAGGTTTTAGCAAAACTGGACTATTTTTAAAAAATACGATTCTGGTAGGAACAGACTTCAGCTAGCTGTGGTCGCTGGGAAAATGGCATACAAAGAAGATAGTTCTGGCAAGACCGCTGGGGCTGTCTTTGGCCACATTGTGTTCAGTGGTCCCTGGTGCAGGAAAGCCAAGTCCCCTCTGCTAGCCCCTTTGGGGAGAGGTCTCCATGGTAACCCAGAGCCAGCGTCCTGCTCTGTTCGTCCACTACAAAGTGAACCCTGCGTGTAGTTTCTCTCCAGACCATAAGTTCCCAAACGGATTTGGCCTACTGTTCCCTTTTCAGGAAAAAAAAAAAAAAAAGCACTCAGTACCCCCTGACAATAAAGAAAGCTTTTTTCCCACAGCCCATAACCCAGACTATGTTTTCAGCCCCTCCTGGATAGTTCCAGTGCCTCCTAGAGAGTGTTATCACTAACTGTGGGCAACACGGCTGTAGACACATCTATGCATTGTGCGGGAGGATTCAGTGGGAACAGACAAGGGGTATTTGAACCCAAAGACAGAGTCATGGTTTTGTGTTTTGTCGTCTGTTTCTATGTTTAGCTTAGAGAGGAGGGGGAGCTCCAAGGGAAGAGAATAAAAACAAGGCTAATAAAGAACTATCCACATCACTCATTGCCCCGACTCATAGCAACCGTATAGGAAAGAGTAGAATTGCCCCTGTGGGTTTCCTAGACTGTCAGTCTTCACAGGGGTAGAAAGCCACATCCATCCCATGGAGTGGCTGAGGTTTTGAACCACTGACCTTGTAGTCAGCAGCCCTACATGTAACCTACCATGCCACATAAGCTGGGGTGTGGTGGTGGTGGGAGAGGAGGGTCCTATCATGTCAACCTACTGACCTGTTTGCAGCTACTTTAGCTTGAAAAAATATCTTATTGTACTCAATCAAATATTGCAACAACAACAAAAGTACTGCCAGGTTGACTTGAGTTGGAAAGACTAGTACACCCAGGCCAGGAAACCTGGTTCTTTAAGAAATGTTGAGTGAGAAAAACAACTGAGTTAGTTTATTGTGCCAACCTGGCCAATAAACACATGTGGGGTTAATTGAAGGGCAGAGAGATAAATGGTTCTGTGAACTTCGCCTTTCGAATTCTAGGGTCTCTTGTTTTTTGATGGTCGGACCAGGGTGCAGCTGCCTTAGCCAATTCCCTGCTTCAGCTGGCAAGGCTCACTTCCTGTAATAGGAGCCACATGGGCCTACCCCAATGCAGCCCTGGGTGCTGGAGCAGCCATGTGTAGACCCCCGTCAATGCTGAGATAATTACCCTTTCACTGACGCGGCTTTCCCCCTGCAGTTGGCATCATTGCGTGTTTTGTGAGATTGAGGAGGACTTTGTGGATTGGTGTCGGACTTATGGGCTAATGCTGGACTTGTGGGCTTGGGCAGCACTGGGTTAGGATGTTTTCTTGATATGCACTTATCCTTTATATAAAACTCTCTTATACATGTTTCTGTGGATTTGTTTCTCTAATGTATGCAGACTTACACAACAACCCAGGCTAGCTCATTAAATTGGAAATAATGCAGTCATTAGAATGCACTTCTTGAACTTCTAAAGTCAGTGTTTTCTGAAGCACTGTTGTGTGGGTATGTGTGTGTGTGTGTGTGTGTTGGGAAACCGGAAAGACAAAGAATATACTTATAATGAAGAGAAACACACCTCTCTTCCATAAAATTAAAAAAAATCAGACTTAGTAATGATCACCTGTGGGAGTCGCATTAAAGTACAAACAAAAGTCACCAACCAACAGTTCAGCTCCGCTGCGTCTAAGAGGAGCTCAACTGGGACCCCGGATACTGATTTGAACATATTTTGATCTGCAGTGTCCTTATTACAATATGTCCTCATAAAAGTAGTGGACGCCCCCGCCCCTGTCCACTTTTTAACATACAACTCCATTTCATTTACAACATAAATCATTTAATGTAACATTTGCAACCTTAGAAAGGCAGACATATTTAATCCAAGTCCGTTTATAAATCCCAATTCCACATGGATTAAAAACTGCAGATAAATTAAGTCACAATAATATCCTGTACATGCATTAAGGCTGGTGACGGCTAGTCTCTTGGGTATCTACAAACGGAGAAATCACACACAGATTACTGGGTTTGGAGAGTGTCTACTTCATTTAAAAAATCTTGGGGTTTTTTTTTTGGTGATACAGATTTCAACAGTAACTCTGGAAAACTGTGAAAAATGTTATTTAAAAATATATATGTATATACTACTGCACAGTTTCAAAGATGTGATTCATAAATAATGGTTGGCTGCACGGATTAATTTTATAACAATTACTGCACTTCCAAGGTGATGTGAACACGCAGTGACTTATACTCAATTATTAGGCACTAGAAATATCCTTCAGGCTTACTACAGTTGTATGTTAGCTGTATTGTACATATATATTTTTAAATGTATGCATTTATACAAACTGTGTATTGTGTATGGGGTGTCAGAAATGTACACATCACTGTTATACAATACGCATATCATTGTTGTACACAGTATGAGAAATTTTAGTGCAGCAAGTCTCAATGCATTGCATTCCGTTATGTCCAATCTGATCCACAATTGTTCGACTCTTCAAATGTATCTTTCCAGGATACTCGGCTATAGATAGTGGGTTTGAGTTTTCCATTTGCAATTTGGAAATACCAGCAATATGTGTTTTAACCCCACCTCCCTCTCCAGGCACAAATCTGCACACAAGTCTGGTCTGTGCAGCGTAGCAACAAGCGCCACATTTTAAACTGTAATATATTGGGGTGGCTCTCCTTTGCAGGTAATCCCAACATTGTGATGAAGGGTGACATCCACTCCAGTCATGGAAGGACAAGGTCGGTTAAAATCAGGTTCAATTTCTGAGGAAAGACTGTGTCTTCAAACAGAAAGAAATGGTCATAAAAGTGACAGGTTCCGATGGAAACGTCTCTGGATGGACAGACATCACACTGTGAGCAGTGGTTATCTCGAGAGAATGGGATCATTGAGGGTTTACACTTACTTTCTGCATTTCTACAGTGGGGATGGAGTACAGGAATGATCAGAACAGAGAAGAATGTTTCTGCTTGGAACACAATGAAGGAAAAGGAAGGCGTTAGGGAGCCACGGTCAGAAGGGCTCCTTGCTAAAACCATCTGGACCAAACCAACCAGCACTTCTGAGCCACCCCATGCTTCAGAGAGATGAAACAGAGATGACGACGGGAACGCCCTGTCTGGCCATTCCCCAAGTGACCAGTTTCAGAAGCTTGGTTGGGGCACACCAAAGTGCTGACGCCATGTGACTGGCATTGTAAGCCAGAGACCCAACCTCCATTGCTGTCAATTCTCAGAGTGGAACCGTCCCAGAAGGGTTCCAAGGTTGTCAAGCCTCTTGGAAGCAGCCCACCACACCACATCTAGCTCCTGTGAGCGTGACTGGTGGGTTTGAAGCCCTCACCTTTTGATGAACCATCCAGCCCTGGGGCTCCTTAGCCAGAGACCACCCCTGTGTTTAAACGGGCATCCTGTGGATGCCACAACAGAGCCTTCAACTTGAAAGATGGGCCAGACCAGAGAAGCACCTGGGGATGCCTGAAGAACCCTGAGGGTCATTCCTTCATGACCGTTTGCACATACATAGCATCACCAGCATTCACTGCCTGACAAGAACTAGCCCAGTGTAAGAACGATCATGCAATCCGTTAACCATTGGCAACAGCACCTCAGTTGCCTTAGTAAAAAATGGAAATGCTGCTGCTAATAGTTCCTGGATTCCTGAAGGCCAGAGCCAAATGCAAATTGAACCAGCCCTTCACTTGCTCATTTGAAATGAATTTTAAATCAACAGAGTTGTTTGATCTGTGCAGTTCTCAGTCAGTGCTTTGCGTGAGCGGATGCCAGGACCTTAATTCCCATCTAGAGACCAGGCTGGCGAGAAACCGAACGCTGCAAACCAGCCCGTCAGATCAGCCACCAGCGGACGTCGACGGCCACACCACTGTCACCTTGAAGAATGGACTGCCCCCCACAGCCAGTCACTTGTCTCCTTCAGGTTGTCCCAATGCAAGGTTGTCAACTGAGAGGTCAAGGGCAGTCCTGTCATGATTAAAGTGTGACCAGGTAATAGGTTCCTTTCAGCGATTTCTTCTTTTGCTGCCCCCCACCCCATATTTTCATGGCCAAATATATTTAACAAGGGGACTAATTCTAGGACCTGAGAGGGCACTCTAAAGGACATCAGGTTCATACAGAGACAGAAATAAAAATACCCCACAATGAAATTTCAAACAAAACACAAAAATGAAGCACCAACAAGAAGTTAACTGAAAGAAAAAGACAAGAAGCAAGGAAGCGGTGGCCACACACCCGACAAGAAGGGTTCAGCAGGCTGCGCGCTGGGCAGAGTTATGCTCAGTGCTCCGTCCAGAGCCTGAAGGACATCCCCGAGTCAAGAGGCACCCGAGGCCGACAGGGGCGCACATCCTGTGTGGAGAGCGAGGATGGAAAGTGGTTCCCAGCCTGCGTCAGGTGCTGCCTCCTCAGGAAGGGGGCCGGTTTAGGTAATGACCTAATTTTGGCTAAGGGTATTTGTAAAGAAAGCTCTTGTGGAAAGAAAAGACTTGAAAAGCTCTTGGCTGACAAATGCCACATGGCTGTAAAGCCGCCGAGTCACAGTGGCTGGAAGGCGGGGATGCCTGTGCTGGCCGGGGCTGCAGTCATCACACAGGGGCCCGAGAGAGATCCGTGTCTTTTTGAACTGAGCCCCCCAAGGCAGTCCTTAATGCTGGTTAACTTTCAGAGACACAGTTTGTTGGTTTCAACCAGCTCTGGGTACCATTTTCACACTCAGTGGCGGCGGAGCGGGGGGGCAGGGTGCTAGGCAGGGTGTGTGGGAGCCGCTCCACTTGCTTGTCAGGCAGGTCCTGATGATAAAGGTAGGTGGTGGAATGGTGATAAGAAAGGTGGGATATCAGGAGGAGGGCGGGGTATTTGGTAACATGCAATCTTTTCAGCTTCTGGCACCAAAAATAACTGACTTAATTTCCATGATGCAATTACCCATTTTGTTCACACCGATGGAAAAATAATAGGGGAGTAGCATAATAATACTGAAAAGCCGTCCATCGTCTAAAAGCTAGGTTCATCCTAACGGGCAGTCAACTTGTCTTGTGCTGTCTTGCACCGGGTTCACTAGCCCATGAGATTTTGGTTGAAGTTTTCTAAGTCACGGTTCAGTACTGCGGTAGAAAGTGTGCGCGTGTGACTGTGCGCGGGTGACTCTTCGACTCAGGAACCTCAGGACCTTGTCTAGGTTAGGATTATGGAAACCGGACAAGAGAACTGGTTCTGAAGAGCTGTGGATCTTACACACGCGCACACACACCGGCGGCTGGTTACACACCCACACGGACAAACACACAAGTCCTGGGGAGAGACCATTCATTGTTCAAGGCAGAGGGAATGTTCGCTGTCGAGTGGCGAGGGGTCCAGTAGCACAGTGTCCGGAACGTGGAGCGGTCTGTGGAGACGGGAGCACGGTCAGCTCGGGGCAGGGGGAGGCCCCTAGGACAGGTGGGCGCTGTTCCGCAGCCAGTGCAGGCCCTGCTGGGAGTACTGGACCAGGTGTTCCATGCTGCTGTGCAGGGTGACTGGCCCCATCAGCAGATCCAGGTCGTTGAAGAATTCTAGGGGACGGAGAGAGGCGTTTAGAGAGAGCTGTGTGCTGGTCTCGCAGCCCTGAGCAGAGAGAAGTCGGCCCCTGGCGTCTGTGTACTCACGTGCATCTCTGGAACCACCTTGCAAAACTGACACCCAAAAGTGGGGAGACTCATGCCGTTTCTGAATAACTCATTGGATGAGCCCTCTCACACTGACACCAACAGCACTCACCCAAGTAGCAAGGGAATCGGAGCACGGTGGAGCCTCCCCGGAACATGGAGCGTGGCTCTGCCATCCCATAAACTACACCCAAAGGCCCGGCGATGAGCTGCTGGGGGTGAAGCTGAGGGGGAGCCACACCTTCTAGTCTCAGGGGACTATCGGGGTCAAGAGGTGGTCACCAATCAAAAACCTTTTCAGAATCCCTGATTCCATGTTGATGGCACTCTGCCAGGCGTAGGGCACAACCGTGCATCACGCAGGGTGCGGCGGCTCGCTCAGAGGCCGCAGGCGAAGGCGATGGGGCTCAGCGGCAGCAATATGGTTGCTGTAGCCATACTCGCTGAGCCACAGTACTTGAAAGCAAGCAGCCGGGAGGGCCTTTTCCGAGGTGCTCATGATATGTGTGAAATAAAGATGTCCTTTGGAAAGGGAGAAGAGCCAGGGAAGATGCCAGGTGCCAGGGCAAGGATCCAGGCGCTGACCGGGCAGAGGCAGCCGGTCTGGGGAAGGCTGTGGCACGGAGCCCTCTGGCAGCGGGCAATGCAGTCTGCAGGCGACCGGCTCAGTGCCTCCCTGACAGGCCTGGGGGTTTCACACGCGTCCTTCTGGATTGTGTACTGGGGACATGGTGCGATTGCCTGGAACCATTCAACTGCTCCCTGTTGGTCAGTCTCCTTCATGCCACCTGTCCCCTGCCTTCCTCCAACTCCCACTAGACTCAGAGTCCACCCTGTTCCTGCTGCAGGCTGTATACTCCCTCCTGCCACCACCCACTCCACCTACAGCAGAACCCCGGCACCCCACATCATTGGATTTCGACTCAAAATGCCGAGAAAAGTGTGCATCGGAGCTCGAACCAAACATCAGAATCCATCCCCGACGCATGTGATTTTTGTAAACAAAAGCAGTTCGTGTTTCAGCCACTCGGAGTTAGTTAGCATTGTTAGCACATGTTGTTTGCGGCTGTGTTCCAAGTGTTTTGCTATAAATTTCTTAGTTTTTGTGGCTTTTTGTACTGTTTTCAGATAAGAAAAATATTGGTCCTAAGAAAGAGCTTTTTGAAAAGAATCATTGTGATAAGGAACTGGTTCACCATGTTATCGAGATTATTGGTGATTATTTAGTAAACGCTTTTAGAAAACAGTTAAGGAAATGCCAAGAGCAGACCACACTAGACAGATTTTGTTTTTTTTTTAGAGCATGCCAGTCAGGTTCTAGAGAAAAAAGTCAATGAAGCAAAAAACCTCCTGAGAAGCAGCTACCAGTTGATTTTACGGAAGGGGATTCCAATTCCCAACAATGACTCTCTCTCCATCCCTCTTGTCCACACCCATGTCCACAGATCCCGATACTCATCCATCTTAAGGTATGGGCCATACTGTAGTTGTTGAAAACTTTTTTAATGTTGTGTTTCTTATTTAACTTATATTATTTAACTCTGAACTTATTTACTTTGAAATTTCTGTGTAATGTTTTGCATAAAAAGGTAAGGTTAGAAGCAAAAAAAAAAAAAAGGTAAGGTTAGGATAAAAACTTGGTAGTTGAGAACGGATTAATCCGTTTTCAGTTATTTCTCATGGGAAAAATTGATTCAGACTCGACTGCATCGCACCTCGATGCTCCTTTTAGAACAGATTAGTGTCAAGGTCAGGGGTTCTACTGTCCTTGGGATTCGCCTGCCTGCTGGTAGCTCATCTCCCTGTAGACTCCCTGCTCATACTACTGTGGGAACAGAATCTGTTTTTAACAGCCAGAAAGCAAGTTCATGTGTTGCTTGAGGGTAAGTAATAAATTGGCATCACCTTTCTAAAGAAAACAGAGTCACCATGGATCAAGGGCCTTTCAAGAATCTAAGTATGCCCTTTGACCCCAAGAGTTGGCCTCTCCAACAACCCTGTGTGAATAGTGATTTATATAAAAAGAACTATCACAATGTTATCTGTAATGAGAAAACATCTGACGTATATGTAAATTTTCCAAAATAGGGAACTGGTTTGAGAACTCATGATATTTTAGGGTGATACACTTATCGTATAGGAGCCCTGCTGGTGTAGTGGTTGTGTGTTGGGCTGTTGACTGCGAGGCCAGCAGTTTGAAACCACCAGCCGCTCAGAAGGAGAAAGGTGGGGCAATCAACTTCCTACAGAGTACAGTCTCAGGAACTCACAGGCTCAGTCCTACCCTGACCTATTAGGGTCCCTGTGATTTGGTATTCACTTGATGGTGGTGAGTTTAATTTTGGGCTGATAGTTATTATATAAGCATTTATAATAACATAACTGAAGATTCATAGAGTAATATCATAAAGGGTGCTTTTGAACTAGTTAGTGACGTGAAAACGTGCTCTATACAGGGTCAAGTGAAAAAAGCTAGATATAAAACTGACCTGCAGTATGATCTTCCTTTGGTAAAATGAGTACACTCAGACAAGAAAAACTGGAAGATGCTGACAGGGCTTATTTCTTGGGGATAAGAGCACTGCTGATTGAAGGAATTTCCCCCCAACCTTTGTATTTTCCTCTACTCGACAAATTTACCCACAAGAAGCACGCATACTTTTTTATAATCAGTAGAAACAATAGTTAAAAGGAAATGCAGCTTGCTGCTAGACACAGGCCCTCTCTCTTTAGTGAGCACCTAGCACTCACAGAGCCGGGGCATTCGTTCAGTGGGCGTTTCCGAGCACCGCCTCTGTTCTAGGCTCGGTGTTTGGTCTTAGGAACCCCAACGAGGAGAACAGAATCCCTCCCTCCGAAGAGCTCACTGTCTAGAGGGAACCACGTAGGTGTGTGTCGGTCCCTATCTGTTTAGTTGCACCTAGTGAACAAACCCCTCACTGCTACCCAGTTGATTCTGAGCCACAGTCACCCCACGGGGTCTGCAATGGCTGTCATCTGACAGTCGTCGATCAGGACTTTTTTTTCTGGTGAGGTGTGGCTGGGTGGATTCAAGCGACCAATCTTTGGTTGACAGGCGAGCACAGGTCATTTGTGCCACCCAGGGACCTCTCTCTCAGACTGAATTTCTCTTAGAAAACATGCCACAGAAAGGTAAAGGCACAGGCATAGAGGAAGGTCCTGAGGGCCAGAGAGAAGGCCAGGATGGGTTCTCCCAGGAGGGGGCCACAGGGAGTACTTCTCCAGAGGGAACACAAGGGCCAGGTTTTCCCCTTCAGCGGGGGCCCAACCCAGTGGCACCCACCTCTGTTTTCCTTGGCCAGGTTGTCAGCCATCTCCCAGTAGTCGTAGCTGTGGAGGATGCTGTTGGTGATGCTGACGTGATTGGCCGCCATCTGATGGATGCGTTGCGGAATGCTGACGATGGTGGACGGGGACAGGGTGCTGGTGTTGGAGAGGCTCCCCTGAGATCCCACGGAGCTGGTGGGAGAGGGGTTGGGAGACATGGGGGATGGGGTTCCAGTGCTCCTGGAAGGGGGGAGCGTAGAAAAACAAGAGTGGAGAGATTGGCACCAGGCAAGGTAGGGAGCCCCCCGGACACTACAGCAAAGCATCGTCACCCAGCAGCATGCAGTGACCATGTACGGCACTACTGGGGGAGAGACTACTTACTTTCCACTGGCTCCCCATGGAGATGGGGCTTGGGCAGCCTTGGATGAGTTCTGCAGGAAATGGAAACACAGTTGGTGAGTACCAGCTGCTCAAAGCCAAGCAGTCGATAAGATAATGGTGCACTGTAGACACTGCAAAATGAAATGCGGATTCCGGGAGACCAGATCTGGGCCATTCCCATGATTCGGCCATTTGTTGCCTCTCTGGACCTGGTGGGGTCCCACCGCAGTCCAAGAGGAAGGATTCACCCCATACCCTAGGGTTTCAGACGCCAAATTAAAGCCCAATCCCAAACTAGTCTAATTTTCAAGTCTTAAATGGGGTTTCTTTTTTTTCTGAAAGGAAACAAAGAGCAGGAAACTTCTTTCTTGTCAACCTTACATATTTCATGTAGGGCATGCATGCATGCCTGACTGACATGTATTTCATGCCTGGGAATATGGGCGACATAGTTGGTATTGTTTCCACGTATGAACATTTTAAAGGACGTTACTCTTGAATAGTTCGGGGAAAAATATAAATATATGTCCTTAACAGAACATTTTTTTAAAGTTTTTCTTTTCCATCTAATTTAGGAGGGCTTGCTGCATAAGCCAGGCACTTGTTTCGATCAGGTATTTCAAAGAAGCTGTGCGTTTCCCATGGAAAGGTTTGAGAGCCCAACGATGCCTTCTTAGAAGCCTCAAGGGCTGTGAGAGAAAGCAAATCAAATCAAATGCAAATGAAAACCAAACAACCAGGATGATAAAAAAACCAAACAAACCCAAAGACCCGTCTTTGTGATACTGATATGAGTTTTCCTTTCCTGAGATAAAAAGAAGTCTTGGCTCGGGTCTCCAGGGGTGAGGTAGTTAGTTTATTGTGCCAACCTGGCCGATAAACGCATGTGGAGTTAATTGAAGGGCAAAGGGATAAATGGCTCAGTGAGCCTCGCCTTTCAAGTTCTCGGGTCTCTTGCTTTCTGATGGTCAGACCAGGGTGCAGCTGCCTCAGCCAGTTTCCTGCTTCAGCTGGCAACGCTCAGTTCCTGCAAGACATCCCCGAGGAGAAGCCGCATGGACCTACCCTGATGCAGCCCTGGGTGCTGGAGCAGCTGTGTGGAGACCCCTGCCAGCGCTGAGATGCTTACACATTCACTGATTCGGCTTTCCTCCTGCAGTTGGCGTCATAGTGTATGTTTTGTGAGATGGAGGAGGACTTTGTGGATTGGTGTCGGACATATGAGTTAATATTGGACTTGGGCAGCACTGGGTTGGGATATTTTCTTGACGTGCACTTAACCTTTATATAAAACTCTCTTATACATGAGTTTCTGTGGATTTGTTTCTCTAAAATACCCAGACTAACACAAGGGGCAAAGTTATTTCCTTTGGTTCAAAACCACCTTATGAAATGGTGACTTGATTTTTTTCAGCTCTGAATGGACGGACGGGTTATTCAAAATAGTAAGAAATGGCCTGTCAGTGCTCCCAGGCACTCCGGCAATTACAATGTGTAACTATAAGGATGGAATTGCAAACCATGCCAACATTTAGCCATTCCAAGGAATGGAATGGTTTTAATGGAGAATTAAAACCAGAAGGCAATCCTGACAGGTGAGCTGTCACCCTTCTCCATCTGGCATTGCCACTAATCAGCAGGGTTCCAGCCATGCGACCTCTAGAATGGATGTCTGTATAAAACAACTCTAGGTAGAGAGGGTAGGAGAGGGCTTTGTGGTTCCAGAAAGAGTGCAGAAAAAGGCGATTAAAGGAGAGAGACGTCTTCGGGGCTCTTCCCCTGCCCATAAGCCCCATGACTCAAAGAGAGGGTGTGGTAGTTCCATAATTTCATGTCAACTTGTTAAATAAGTGTAGAGGTGGAGCTTAGCCTGTCAACCAGGTCATAGCCTGATTGATGATGCCTCCTTGTGGGCGTGGTCTTCACATGAGGATTCTGGGAACTTCCTCTCTTTCACCTTCTTGCTGGCAAACCACTTGAAGACTGGAGACCCGCCAGACCCCTGGAGTTGTGTCTACCGCCATCAGATCCACAAGGCACCCACTGGCCTGTGATCTCCCTGTATTCTGCATCATTGCTTGTGGCTGCATGAGTCTGAAGAGGGATTTGTGGGCCAGTATCAGACTTATGGACTAGTATCGAACTTTTGGACTTGATCTGCACCGAGCTGGGGTATTTTCCTGATATAACTACTTCACAATATAAAGCTCTCTCTTACACATATATGAGTGTCCCTGGATTAGTTTCTCTAGTAACCCAGTCTAACACCCTGAGCCTTTCTTTTTCAGTCACCTTCTACTTTACCAAACATCATGCCATTCTCAAAGACCGGTCTGTTTTGATAACATGAGATGAAGTCTCACTATACTTGCTTCTAAGGAGCATTCTGGCTGTACTTCTTCCAAGACAGATTTGTTTGTTCCTCTATGAGTCAGCCGCAGATTCAACATTTTTTGCCAACATTATACTTCAAAGGCAGCAATTCTCCTTTGGTTTTCCTTATTCATTGTCCAGCTTTTGCATATATATGAGATGACTGAAAACCTGATGGTTTGAGTCAGGTACACCTTAGTCCTCAAAGTGACATCTTTGCTCTTTAATGTTTTAAAAAGTCCTTTGCAACAGATCTAGCCAATGCAATACACTGTTTGATTTCTTAATTCCTGTTTCCATGGGTGTTGATTGTGGATCTATGTCAAATGAAATCCTTAACAATGTCAATAATTGATGCTTATGCATTAGCTGCCTATTAGTTCAGTTGTGATGATCTTTGTTTTATGTTGGTGTGTAATACATACTGAAAGGATGATCTTTATCAGTAAGTGCTTCGAGTCCTCTTCACTTTCAGCAAGCAAGGTCATGTCATCTGCATAGGTCCTTAGTGAGTCTTCTTTCAAACCTGATCCTGTGCTTTTCTTCATTTAGTTCAGCTTCTCCTATTACTTGCTCAGCATGTACACTGAATAAGCATGATGGAATGCTACAACTCTGACGTGCACCTTTCCTGATTTTAAATCATGTAGTAGATTCCTTGCTCTTTTTGAATGACTGTTTCTTGGTCTATATAGGGATTCCACATGCGTACAATGAAGTGTCCTGGAATTCCTATATTTGTCATGCTCTCCAAATTTTTTTTAATTATGCAGAGTCAGACGCCTTTGCAAAGTCAATAAAACACAAGCAAACATCCTTCTGATGTTCTCTGCGTTCACCCAAGATCCATTTGACATCTGCAACATCTTCCATGCCCCCTTCTGAATCCAGCTCGTATTTCTGGCTGATCCTTGAGGATGCACCGCTGCAACAATGTTTGAATTATTTTCAACAAATTTTAATTGTGTGTATTAGTGATACTATTTGACAATTTCCACATCATGCTTGAGCACACTCGGTTTTCCAAATTTCTTGATGCATAAGAGTACTTCCAGTGTTACATCTTTTTTGTCTTGTCATTTCAATGGATATTGTCCATTCTTGGAGCCTTACCATTTATTTTCTGGCAATACTGTCAGTGCAACTTGGATTTCTTTCTTCAGCACCATGGGTTTTTAAAATCATGTTACCTCCTGAAACGATGAGACATCGACCACTTCTCTTTAGTTCAATGATTTTTGTGTATTCTTTCCATCTTCTTTGATGCCCCCTTTTGATGCTCAATATTCTGTCCATAGAATTTTTCAGTACTGCAGCTCAAGACTTGAATGTTTCTCCTGTTCTTTCAGCTTGAGAAGTGCCGAGTGCATTGCTCCCTTTTCCCTTTCTAACCCCAGGTCATTGCACATTTCATTCTAACACTTTATTTGGTCTGTTGGAGCTGCTGTTTTGAATCTTTTGTTTCGCTCTTTTACTTCACCAGTTTCCCCTTTTGCAACAGTTACTCTTCATTTAAGAGCAAGTTTCGGAGTCTTCTTTGTGATGTCCATTTCTGTCTTTTCTTTTTTGCCGTCTTTTTCTTGCTCATTTGCTTTCGTCATGTATAATGTCTTTGATGTCATCTCACAACATGTATTGTGTTTGGCCATTCGTGTTCAGTGCAACAAAGCTATTACTGAGACGGACTCTAAACGTGGAATATACTCAAGGTCCTCCTGTGGCTCTCCACCTTCAGTATGTATGATGTATCAACATTTTCTTCAGCTTCAACTTGAACTTGCATATGAGCAACTGCTGCTCTCTTCCAAGTTAGTTCCTGGTCTTGCTCTGAGTGATGATATTGAATTTCTCTATGTTCTCTTTCTATAATTACTGGAGACTCATTAAGAAGCAGCTCTACTTCAAAGAGGAAGAAACTTGCAGTAGGAATGAGGACTTTATGTTGGCTAAAAGATAAATTCCCTAGTATGCTGGACCAAGGAATGAGATCGTCATTCTCTGGAACAGTGGTTCTCCACCCGTGGGTTGTGATCCCTTTGGGGGTCGAAAGAGCCTTCACAGGGGTCGCCTAAGACCATTGGGAAACTCATATTTCTGATGGTCTTAGGAACCAAAACACTGCTCCTCTATCCGTCTCCAGGCAGGTCTGCCCACATGCAGATACGCCCACCTACGAGTACCTGGGCTGGTGTAAGGACTGTTACCCATGCTACACCATGCTTCAAGACAAAATTTCATTGATTTGTCATTAGAAATAAATATTTCACAATATATAATTACATATTGTTTTTGTGATCATCACCATGCTTTATGTTCAATTTGTAACAATGAGAATATATCCTGCATACCAGATATTTATATTGTGATTCTTAACAGTAGCAAAACTACAGTTATGAAGTAGCAACGAAAATAATTTTATGGTTGGGGGTCACCACAACACGAGGAACTGTATGAAAGGGCCGCAGCATTAGGAAGGCTGAGAACCCTTCTCTGGAGGTTCAAAAACACGTGGCAGAGGGACAAATTAGATGGGCTCTCTGTGCTCTACAACCACAAATGTGTTACAGATAAGACTCGTCTGGGTACTAGAAGTGTCCTGTATTAGCCCCAAAGCAACAATTCTACCAGAGTCTTTGAAAATGTCCTTGGCAGGGAGACCTCTAAGTACAAAGACCAGTGCTGCCCCTTAGTGAGAAAGTACCTTGAAATAGTCGATAAGAGCTTTTGAATACTTTACAACATGGTCCCTTTTAAGTCGAAACATCCGCCAGTACAAGAGAGCCAGGCATCGGTAACTGCAGGAGAAAAGAGAAAGGGGCTCTGAAAACCCTCACCAATGAGACTTCGTCAAAGCATTCGTTAATATAAAATACACAAACACACATCTTCCTTCCTCTATGAGTGTATGCTTTTGTGGAGCTTGTCTTTCTTTGGTTCTAAAGACATATAATTCAAAAATCCAAGGAGCTATTCCTGAAATACATCCACCACTAATTCATTTCATAGTATTAGCGGTCTAGTTCCTTTGTTGGGCGCCAGGGTTGGTTATTTTCTCTTCCGCCATTAGAGGACAGTCTCTCTCCATGAGCAGAGTGAGGCAGCACCAGCACGCAGCCTTCAGCCTTCAGCCATTGCCTGTGAGGTGAGTGTGGAAGCTCTAGCGGGCAGAGCAGCCTGCCCCTGGTTTTCCCTCTGACTCCCTGGGCATCCTGCTGGGCAGAGTCCGCATTGTGAAAGAACAGCCCTTGCATCTATTTTTATTCCCTTCACTTTTTAATGACCTTGCCGGACACTCATGGAGGGAAACCTGGTAGCACATATGAATGCTTTCTGAACAATAACAATCCTATGGGGAGACCGGTGGTTTATTATTTTAGATAACACCATCATCATTGGCGCATCATATTTTATATGCGATTAGCGCCCACAGCTTTACTGATCCCCGACATGAAACCGAAATAACGCTGGAAAAAGCACAGGGAGCTTTTCCCCAGCCTCCCGCCCCACCCCTCTCTCTTCCCTGGGCGCTCTTCCCTCTGAACGGTCCACTCACTCGGGGACGGGGCGGCCTCACTACATGACCAACAAAAACACAAGACAGTTTAGTAGCCTGTTCTTAGCACACCAAACTCCAGGTGGTGGCAGGGTGCCCACTCCCCGGGACCTCTCCTTGCCGAATGCTGCGGGCTGGCCGGCTTGTGGGTTTTGCTATAGAGACTTGCTTCTCCGATTTGCAGAGTAGGTTCTAGAATGCATAAGCCTTCGGAGGTGAAGCCTGTAGTTAGTGTTCGGTATGAACAAAAAAAATGTTGAGTCTTTTTTTCTCAAGAGGAACCAATTTGGTGTGTTTCCTCTTTGTGACTGGGGAGAGTAGCGTGGGGCGCCCTCGGGAGAGAAAGTGGGGGAAATGATGACAATTGTATCAACATATCCATGGTGATCATCACACATCTTTGAAAAAATCGGTTAGACATTACCTTTTGTTTAGAAAATAAATCATTTTATTATCAAAGTATAATGAACTGACCCTATGCTGAATGTGCTGAGAACCCAAATACAGCATATTCAGTCATGCTAATCCCACATATAAAGCAAGAAGTGAATTTGTCTGATTGCATCTAAAATGTTAAACACGAGGAATTCCATTAGGATTCAAAGGACTAAAACACAGAACTACCTGGTTTAAACACACACACACACAACACACACACACACACACACACACACGCACACTTGCGTGCAGAAAAAAAAATTCTTGTGCAATTGATGTGTCAATATTCAATCACTGTTAATTCAAATCCTGCATGACATGGCAGCAAACAATGGTCCGAAGGCTCCCTTGTCATCAGAACGGCATTCGATTTTGAATGCTGGGAGACACGAGGAAAGCGCAATGCCTTTCAGCACATGCTTTGCCGCGGAAGACCCACAAGGGCGGGGTAGGAAGCTTAGCTCATCTGATGCACTCACCATAAAGCGGCTAGTTGCTTGTCTTCTGGGGTGGCATTGGGGCCTGAGTGGGTTTTTAGTCTCATCGCATACCTACAAAAGAACACCAAAAATAAGAAAGGAAAGCCCGGGAAAGATGGAAAGCACGTGCTCTTACTAACAATGGAACATGTCTTCTGTCGGGTGGTCTCTCTGCTTGACACTCAGCTTTGGAGACTGCTTGCTGATAACTCTTCCTTACAAGCCAGCTGATGCTGCTCCATTCTCCCCACACATTACACCACTGTGATGACTTGAATGATACGATTCTCAGGCCCATCTATCTTCTTTCGGCTCGTTAACAATACACGCACAAATGATATGGAAGGCCTGGAGTGCTACCCGTCCAGAGTTCTCCGTGTAGATGGTAACATAGACGTGTTTACCAGCTTGGATTTATGGTTGAGTGGTTGCTGCGATGAAGGCAAAGTCCAACCCTGCTAGGATTTCTCCAGGGGAATTTTTCATCCCTTGCACGCCAATGAATGCTTGGTTGCACCCCTTTTGCTTTGCTATGGAATTCCTACTTGGACAGCAGTTAAGTGTCCTGGGTACATGTTCATTCTATACACTCCAGGGTAGCTGCTCCCACAGAACCATGTGATGAGAAATTCGTGGTTTTGGTGGGCTGTGCTTCATTTATTTCTCTGAACTGGGGAAGCTATCATTCCCTCCCCCCACCCTTCTTTCTTAGTAGTACACTCAGGTTACATGCAGACTTTCCAAAAGAATGAGGCCGTATGTGTGATGGTCAGAGCATCCTGGGGTCACAGGTCATATCCACTTGGGAGCTGTGAACTCTTACATAAATGAATGATCACCATCTTTAAGCTCCCATGTTTCCTTGTTAACAAAATGCAACAACGAAGACAGCATTTTGGTGAGGATGACCCAAGATGGTGTAGCACAGCACTTGGTAGAGTGGGATAGCTCCCTTTACACACTCAAGAACTTATAGGCTTGTCACAACCTGCTCAAAGCAACCCAATGGGACACAGTACAACTGTCCCTATGGGTTTCTGAGACTGTCACTCTTTAAAGGAGTAGAAATGATCATCTTTTTCTTCTCCTGGAGGGTGATGGTCTTGGTTTCGAACTGCTGACCTTGAGGTTAGCAGCTCAATGGGAAACCACTGTGCTACCAGGGCCTGGGGTCAGAATGGACTCCAGTGCAGCATTGTGTCTCTCCTCTACAATTTCCAGGGTTGTTGTGCTTCTGGGTGTATCACTTTGGATAGTTCTCACAGTGGCTGCTCTAGGTGCTGTAATTGGATAGTTCTCACAGTGGCTGCTCTAGGTGCTGTAAGTGGATAGTTCTCACAGTGGCTGCTCTAGGTGCTGTAACATGCATACGCAATTTATTACAGCTCACTGAGCTGGAGGGCGTGACCTACCGTTAAATCAGCGTTCTTTGGCGCATCACACAGTGGCATAATCTTTGTTTTAACATCAAATATGCTTTATAAAACTCAGGAGGATACTTTAGCTTATAAATCCACGTTTCTGTTCTTCCCTTTCCCCTGTGTTGCAGGATAACCTCCTTTGATCGTTTCCTTGTTCCTTGAGAGATTCCTTCCAGCCAACTTTTCAGGGTGGATCTGCTAGTGACAGATTATTTTGAGTCTGATTTTGTCTGAGAATATTTTTATTTTCCCTTCATTCCTGAACAGGAGCCCTGCTGGAAAAGTGGATTGAGCACTGAATGACTAACTGCAAGGTCAGTGGTTCGAAGCCACCAGCCACTCCAAGGGAGAAAGATGAGGCTACTTGCTCCCATCAAGGCAGGTCTTGGAAACCCAATCTAGCAGTCCTACTCTGTCCTATAGCGTTGGTGTGACTTGGTTGACTCAACAGCAGTGGTTTATTGGTCATTCCTGAACGATCGTTTAGCTGAACATAGAATTCACAGTTGACAGTTCTTTTCTTTCAGTGTTTGGAAAATGTGGTGCCACTACCTTCTGAGGAAGGAAAGTGAGGATCTAGGGTTTCTTAGAAAGATCTTAATGTTAAAACAAAACCAAACCTGCCACCTTCTTTCCGTCACTGCTGCAAATACTGCAACATGTATGTAGGTAGGAGGAAAGAGCCACCAATATATCGGCTTAATAGAATTATTGTACTAAGAAAAATAGCTAGGCAATGCTGATTTCCAAAACACTCTTAAAGACTACTCTCTTTGAAGATCATGTGTTTTCTGCTGCTGATGCAAGGGTCCCACAGGCTGGAAACGATTTACTGAAACAAAGTGGTGTTGGACCAATGCCGACCCAAAAGGTCATAACCTGAGATGATTAGAAATCTTCCATCTTACATGGCTGGGCATGATAAAAAATACCTAATCTTAGGTCATACTGAATTCTAGAAAAGTCTCTCCAAGTTAGCTTTAGGGAGAATTATTCATACAGTTTCACATTAGATATTATCTCAAGCAGTTGGACAAGCTAAAACAGTACACTGTACGACAGAGGTAGGAGAATGGATGGAATTTCCTGAATGGTTCGTTAAAGAAAAATTAAGGTTGTGCATTTGCAAGTCTCCATTACGTAGATAACCATCCCCATCAAAACACATTTAGATGCCTGGGCCCTGGTGATGCAGGGGGTTATGAGCTGGGTGGCCAACCGCAAGCCCAGCAGTTCAAACGACCAGTAACTCCGCTAGAAAAAGAGAGGCTTTCTACTCCTAAAAGAGTTAGTCTCAGAAACCCACAGGGACAGGTTCTACCCTGTCTTATGGGGTCTTTATGAGTTGGAATTGACCCGATGGCAGTGAGACCAAAAACCCAGTTTGGCACAAAAACCCATGCTGTCTTTGTACATGCCACGCTGTAGTAATTCAGGATGGGGGTGTGTGTGTCAGTATTCATGTGTAAGTTTTAGACCCGGCCAGTGTGAGCACCCTCTGAGACAGCATATTATAGGATGGCTTTTCATTTCATAAAATCTTTCTAACCTTCTTCCCTTTCAATTCAATACTCCTGAATCACTTACTGAGGGCGGTAAGGTATGGATGATCTCAACTTGAACCAGAGTAAAAAGAAGCAGTGCAGAGGTGGACTAACGGAGGCGGGTTCTCCTAGATGGGTGAAGTGGCCATGCGTTGGCTTCCCCTGAAGCAATCAGGCCTGCAGGAGCTGTCCCTGACTCACTCACACCAAGAGCAAAGGAGGCAGGGTAAGAGAGCGTTCCTTTCAAAATCTTCAGTGCCTATATTTTGAAATGAACGCTAGTCACTGGTGACTGATGTCCACATTCTCCGTATTCTTAGCTCTTCTAAATATTCCTCAGCCATTTCCCCAGTTTCTGAGACCCAGCAAGAACATACAGTCCTTACCTGATGAGTTCTACTGTTTCTGAGTACATCGTGTACGGAGACTTGGATTCCATCGGGCCTTGTTCCATCGCGTTCCCACACTCAATAAACGACAAAGCTGCTTCAGCATAGTTCAGTGCTTTCCCAAACTTTTCCACCTGATCAACAGAGTTAATACAGTTTGTTCCTTAAGAAAAGTTTTTTTTCAAAAAACAAAACAATAGCATTTTCATATAGGTTTATTTGAGAAATCCAACTTCTGAGTTCTAAAAACCTGTTAGTGGAGCCAAGAGATGCAAGAAATGGGGTACTTCCTTCTCTGTTCTTTACCCCTGACCCCCCATAAGAAGTACTGCTCTTTGGGGTAAGTGAGTGAATGGTTAGATATAGAATGATACCACATAACGCTTAAAATGTCCTGCACACCCTGATGTCTGTTTCTCTCTCTCTAATCTCCCAGGGTTTGGGACCATTATCTTCTATCCATCCAGGCTTTGCTTAGTGCACACTGAAGTTGATAGGCCTGGCTCCACAGGAGAGTTTTCACCCCTTTTTGATGTGTGTACCCCAGCTTTGATGACTGAAGACCTTGGCTGTCATTTTTTACGCCACTGCTTTCAAAAATCCTTTATGTGTGTTGCAAGTGAGAATATACACAGCAGAACACATCCCAACACAACAATTTCTATGTGTTTTATTCAGAGACACGAATGCCAATGGCTGACGTGTGCAGTCAATTGCTTTCTCTGCTGAGTTGGTCCTTCCCCACTACCATAAACTCACTGCCCTGCTCCGTTCCCATTCTCCTCTGGGCTGTTGTTGTCAATCCGATCCCATACAGCGAGACATTAATAGCTTCCTTTCAATGACTTGGGCTATTTCTATCTTCCCTCCTTCCTCTTTGCATGAGTTTGGTTACTTTGTTGACAGTCAAGCCCTTGCTTAAAGGTGAGCATGAGGTGGGGTTAAGAGAGGAGAGGAAACTCAAGGTATCAGCTTTGCTCTTTTCGCTCTTCAATTATGAAACACCACTGTGAAAATTAATAACAACTTTTTCTGGATTATCTATCATTCTCTAAACCAGTGTCTAAGCCAACGTTTCCCACAGACAGCGATACCACCTCCACCCCGAGGGTACTGGGATGATGGGGGCATGGTGGGGGGACTGCAAAAGCAGATACCTACACTTTATCATGGATCATGGACTACAGTAAAAAGTTTTTGTTTTTTTTAATTTAAGATTTTAATTGCCAGAGGGACACTGAGTAATTTTTTTTCCTGAAAAGGGGGTGGTAAGCCAAATCAGTGGGGGAATCCATAGTCTAAATATATGTTAAAATATTTAGCAAGGATAAAAAAAAGAATTGTTATATTTTTAGGTTCTCATAAATTCACATGTACACATCAATTTTCTAGCCCCACACATTGCTACTTTCTTTGGATAATTACACATCCTAACTTAGGGTTGCAAAGTCTCTCCAGGTTTCAAATGACCTCTTCATCAATCAAAACTGATGCAAACACTCTAAGAACTACTCCAAGTCTTGTCACTAAAAACCCAGAGCCCCAGACTTCATGGCCATGACACCTAACAAAGCAGACAGAGAGAGCAAAATGCTGTCTTTGGCAGCGTAAGACAATCTTAAGACTCATGACAAAATACCCATTTATAAACTATCAAGGGCTCATGCGGGAGGGGGGAGCGGTGAGGGAGGGGAAAAATGAGGACCTAATGTCGGGGGTTTAAATGGAGAGAAAATGTTTTGAGAAACGATGTACAAATGCGCTTTACACAATTGATGTGTGTATGGATTGGGATAACAGTTGTATGAGCCCCTAATAAAATGTTAAAAAGGAAAAAAAAAAAGAAGAGTTTCGAAAATCCGACAAAGAAAAAAAAAAAGACTCAAGTAACCCTAATAGGCTTTGAGGCAGTAATTCTTGATAATGCTTTCGATTAAAGAAGCTATTTCATTTGACAAGTGCTTTTTTAAAAGCACTTGCCTCTGTGCTTGATACATGAAAGTTTCTTCTGAAAAACGTGTACTGTATTCGGAGAAAGAAATGGTGTACCTACAAGACAGGGCAGAGCAGTCTGCTACTGCACAACACATTGCAAAACGAGGCCAATGGAAGTGGAGGGTTAGAGTAGTGAGGTAGACCAGCGAGAGGCTGGGCAGGCCTCTGGAAAGCAACCTGAGCCAGATAGTGAGAAGGGATGGTGTGACTGCGCTGGATTTGGGAGGATGCTGAAGGAGTGGGTGTGTGTAATTTTGAGTGTGTGCACGCATGTGTGTGTGTAAAATTGTGAGTGTGTGTGTAGCTCTGGAGGGGGGCAATGGCCTGCTGACTTCATGAACAAAGTGTGCTTAGGGGCAGGGGGACCAGCCTGGCTACAGCCAAATGTGTTCTCGGGAAACAGCTGCAAGAAAAGTGGGGTTGGATCATGCAGTGGAAGAGTAATCCTGTAAACAGTGGAGGAGAGATTCAGGCAGAGCCATGAAAATTCAATGTTCTTCTTTCTCCAACAATGGTCAAGGGTCAGACTCTTCATAGGACCAGAAATCTCCATCCCACTGTGAGATGTGGAGAAGAACTAGACTTTCTGGTCCTCTTCGTATTCTCTGGCCCAGACAACACACCCCGGGTGACCTTGGCTTGTGGCGACCTCCTGTGTATCAGCGTAATACTGCGCTCCCCGGAGCTTCCAATGGCTGATTTTTCGAAAGCACAGCACCAGACCCCTCTCCCAACATGCCTCTGGGTAGACTCAAGCTCCCAACCTTTCAGTTAGCAGCCAAGGGTGTGAATGATGTGCCCACCATGGAGCTCCTGTTCTTTGGTACTCAGTGGCAATTTTTCCTTCTCTCCCAGTGTAACTGGACAGTGCTCTTCCTGCAGAGGGAATGCTTGCCCAGTACAGTTGAGAGAGGGACGTTGTTATGACCTAAGCCTCTTCAATATTGTAATAAGGTCATTCAGAATGCCTTGCTGATCTCCTGCACCTGTTATCAGTGACAGATGCTGTAGAGGACCAGAGTTGGGGTAACTAGGTTGGAAGTAATCTTTTTGGAAGAGAGTAAAAGACTATATGATTTCTTTTAGAAAACAAAACCAAACAGAAGTTTTCTATTCCTTGCCTGAAAGCTTCAAGCTTTCCCAAAAGGGAGATTAGCCAAGTACGAAAAGTTAATCTTTGAAAATGATCAAACCGTGTGCAGTTTATGAGTTTCTGTGGCTGTACAGTTTCAGATGAAGGATTCCTTTTGGCAGATACACATGAAGAACACGAGAGAGAGACACACAGACAGACAGACAGACAGAGAGTCTTTTTGAAGAGGGAGTTGACCTTGGGACCAAGCCATGGGTTGGGCTGGGATAACGAGAGGAGAAGGCAAACCTAGATATTTTTTTGGTCGGGAAAAACATACTATCTCCCACTGACTCCCCTGCCTCTAGTTACTATTCAAACCCTACGATGAAACTGAAATATTTATTTATCTAGGGCTTTCTCCTCGTCAGACATTATTGGTTGAAGTCATAATTTATTGGGCTATGAGTGCTTGATCATATAAACATTTCTCCATTTAACAGAGCCAGCCATCCTTGTAATAGATTTTATAATTACCCCAGCTATAATGCCCCATTGATGAAGCTGCAGTACAAACATCATTTGGAAGAACGTATCTGGAGAGAAAAGAGCCTCACCATCGCATCCGCTTTATGCTTCATCCGCTTAGCTTCTTGCATGAAGTAATCTGCACTGCGTGGCCTGCAGGAGGGAAAGACATACGTGTCATTACTGCTGACGTGCCAGAGCCTTGGGAAATCGCCTTTCCCAACACAGTGTTTTCATATTCTTTTCAAATGTGATGCATGATTTCAAAACTCTGCTGGGTGTGAAATCAAGTGTGGTAAACACACACACACACACACACACACACACACACACACAATTTCCAAATTGCTGCCTATATGTAAAATACCATGATGACTTTTCTCCTAAGTAATCAATTCAAAACACATTAAATCTAGGCAGAGTCGACCTTCAGAGTGGTTTTCACATGGCCCCCGAGTGCCCAATTTGCGAATCAGATTTTTATTGCATGGTTTTAAAGAGAGCAAGTGGAGGGGGGAAAAAAATCTCATTTCCACATGATATTTCACACCAGCAATCCCTTTTTCGTGTAAAGACTGTAAGCATACCCCACAGCAACTGAACGGCTCTGCACGGGCAAGTGTATTTATGTGTCCTTAAGAAAATCAGTGTCATTTATGTGCCGAGACAGCACCTGTAGTTGTGTGTAGGTACATTTAATTATTTTAAAGCCTCACAGTGAAAAATGGAAAGCGGCAATGTTGTATGATTACATTCCAGTGGTAATGAAGTTAATTGTAAAATGATGTCTGCCTCGTAACAATGCAAACGTGGCCTGTATTCTCCAGAGCTCTGATTAGCTAGCTGGTAAACATTCACAGCAGACACGTGCATTATTAAAGCAATAATCTGACCAGCACCAACTCTGCAGGGAGATACAGGTAATTCATCCGGAGTGCGTATAATGGCCCCCCAGGTACACCGAGCCATCCGTCAGACAGCACTTTTCAATGCTACTAAGTCGAATACCGGATTTAACAACAACAACATCCTTTATATGCCATCAGTATAAACGTCCTTGTATGATGGGTTTGGGGATAAACAATAAGCTTAACCTAATCATGGATACCAAACCTAAGTCATGATGAATGTGCTCTCTCCCACCTGGACGGGGCCAGATGACATTGTTACAGGCTTAGTTGCTCCGGCCCTGGCCTTGTTTTAGACTCTAGTCTCTCAAGGGTCTGTTTCCTGACTTTATTCCTTGGCAGTCAGAGCATTTCTTTATCCAAAGAGGTCAAAAGGCTTAGAAGAAAAAATACTCAAGCCCCGACTATGATGGCGTCATTCAGTGTGACCAGCCATCATCCTGACAGTTTTAATGAAAGAAGTACACGGGTCCGAAGCGCAGTATGTAACCAGCTTTAGTTCACAAATCACTGAAGCAAGACTCGGACCTTGGTCTCTGCCTCTTCCGAAGGATGGTTGGTGCTATGGTTTCATGCTGAGATGAGTCCACTTTTCCAACGCAGAAATGAGGAGCTTAGGTGCAGCATTTCCTCAATGTGTGCAATTAAACTCCCCTTCTATGGCTCCTGGCTCCCTTCATTATTCTTTCTGCCACTTGGGCCTGAAAATGTCCATTCAGGCCCAAACGTTCCCTGGGGAGTGACGTCTGAGCCTCCTTCACATCTAGGTCATCTTTTACATGCCCACTCACTCACTCACTGCCATCCAGTCGATGCCAACTCAGTAGTTCTGTAGGACAGGGTACGACTGTTTCTGTGCGCTTCTGAGACTGTAATAACAGGAATGAAAAACCTGGTCTTTCTCCCAAGAAAGCAGCTTGTGGTTTTGAACTGCTCACCATGCAGATCTCAGCCCAAGGCATAACCACTGTGCCACTAGGGCTCCTGCGACATGTCCATAACTCACTCCATTTGAGGGTCTTCTTAGTAGCCTTTACACGGTGGGTTTTCCTTTTTTGTCTGTGTATTGACTTTTGCCAGCATGCTGACTTGCCCCTGTGCTCGGAATCTAACTCTGCAGTCTACATTATTTACATTTCTTTTTCACACCTGAAAGTGGAAGATCAGAACCCACCTCTAGCTCCTAGGCTTTAGTTCGAATCCAGGGGATAATTTGTTTGAGAAGTTCAGGTGCCTTCACCTGTTCTTAAACCCCTGTTAGCAAATGCTCTGGACATTTTCTTGAAAGCATTACTCTTTCCTCACTGAGCACATCCACCAGCCATATCTAGGCTTCCATCACCATCCAGAACCCTTCTCTAGTTCCTTGGCTCCAGATTCACTCCCCTCCAATACATATGGAGTGTTATCCTTGAGCCAATGTCTATGCAACATGCCTTTCATTGATCACCACTCTGATCAAAGGTCTGAAATCCATCTCTAGAGCTTATGAGATCAAATCTCAGTCCAAGGCCCCGGGGAATCTTGCTGGATCCTCTTGATGGTGACATTTGCTCATCAAGGCCCTTGCCCACGATTCAGGAGATTTCCTCACTGTTGTGGTAACACACACCCTTTCTCTTAGAAGTCTGTTCATCCTTTCCTTCCTGCCTGAAGCAACTGTCTGCTCGGCTCACATAAAACTCCAGTTGCTGTGACTCACCGCCATCAAGTGGTGCCGACTCATAGTGACTTTCGAGGACAAGAGGGAACTGCCCTGTGAGTTTCTAAGGCTGGACTTATTTATACGGGAGTAGAACACACTCTTTCTCCCTCAGAGCAGCTGGTGGTTTCAAATGGCTAACCTTTCGGATCACAGCCTAACACGTAAACACTATGCTACCAGGTCCCCTCATAATTACTGTGAAGTCAACTCCAATCCCTGGCGCCCCCACCTGTGGGTAAGGCTACAACTGTGCTCTAGAAGGGTTCCAATGGCTGAGGTGGGAGTGTGTGGGTGGAGGGGGGAGTAGATCACCAGGGCTTACTTCCAGGCTGTCTCTAGGTGGACTCAAACCTCCATCCCTTCTGTTTGTAGCAGGGCAGGTCAGTGGTCTGTATCACCCGTGCACTCCAGCCCTTCGTTAACAACCTGCACGGAGTGAGTGCCCCCAAGAGCCCTCAGCTTCTGCCACCATGAGCCCTGCCTAGTAATGCTGGCCTATGCTCATCTCTCTTCTTCCTAGTCTTGCATAGCGCTCCTCAGTTCTTACACTTCCGGGCATGTCATTGCCTCCTGAGCGGTACGGGTTACAGTCATTGCACAAGTGCAACTGTCTTTTTGGCACGTTTTCAGCAGAGACCAGGCGGCAGCCCTCTTTGATCTCCCCCTACCCTGCAGTTTTAGGCAAATGGCAGAAAGTAAACAAACCCGCCTTGAATAGCACTGAATTCATTTCAGGCTTAGGGAGGAAGGGTGGCTTCTGATGGGGTGCAGCATTGCAGCCAATGAGCCAGAGCCTGTCTCCATGGCAACCTGACATTCTCCACATCATTATCTGCTCACACTCTAGGAGAGGAGTTGGGTCATTTTCCTCCCCTTGCCCTGGTTTGTCAACCTGTCACTAACAGATCATCATTCCAAATGCATTTCATTTTCATGAGTGGATTCTCTTGGTAATGAGCTATGGAATTGTAGGTTTTACTAGCCTTCTAAGTAAGCCTTATAGGGTAAAACAACCAATCCCCCCCCCCCAATCTATTATTGTCATGTTGATTCCAACTCAGAGTGACCCTATCAGACAGAGCAGAAATACCCCATACGATTTCCCAGGCTGTAAATCCTTCTCCTGTGGAGTGGCCGGTAGATCTGAGCTGCCAATAGCACTGGCCCATAATTCCCGTACTCAAATGGCTTTTACTGGCAGCATGGGAGTGCATGGTGAAATACCTAATGCGGAGGTTTGTCACCAATTCTCATGATGCACATGGATAAAGGACATATGTGACACACGTAGATTTTGGCTGTACCATAGCCACTACAATAGTAACCTGAGAAGCTGGGAGTGGGCTGGGGGTACCATCCAGGCATCTACTTCGGACACACTATTCGGAATGCTCCTCTTTGCCTACGTGATTGGGCAGCTCTTTACACTGAGTCACTGAAGATTGTTTATGCAGAGTCACTAAAGACTGTTCCTGAGCAGTGGCTCATCTTTTTTTCCCCAAGTGATGTCAACTGCCACAGTCCTAGACTAGCTTATTATAAAGTTAATAGGACCAAAGGGCAACCCCCTAGATTCTCCAGCAAGGCAGTGGGGCCAGGCAATATTAAGCCATCAAGTTCTGGCAGCAATGTACGAAGGGGGCTTCTAAGAGTTCATGGAAAAATTCCATTCTCTTTCAGTTCTACTTTGCCGTGAACCTCTGAAAGCCCCTGGTGGCGTCGTGGTTACATGCTGGACTGTGATCTGCAGGGTCAGCAGATCAAAACCAGCAGCAGGTTCACGGGAGAAAGACTTTCTACTCCTGTGAAGAGTTAACAGTCTCAGAAACTCACAAGGGAATTCCACCCTGTCCCACAGAGTCTCTAGTGTTGGCAGCGACCTGATGGAAGTGAGGCTCTTTTCCTGGTACACGTCAGTAGACCAATAGCTGTAAAGTGGATTGTGGCTCGTGGCCACTTCCGCTGTGCTCAATGGGGCTTTCAGGGCGGACTCTTTGGAAGCAGATCCTCAGGCCTTTCTCCCAAGGGGTATGTGGGTGGACTGGAACCTTCAGCCTTTTGGGTCAGCAGCTGAGTGTCTTAACCTTTGAGCCACGTTGGGCCGCCATACTGGCCAGACTGCCATTCCATCAGGAGGAAAGTAAAACGGTTACACTGTGGTGGTTGTGTAGTCTCCTGTTGCTCCAAAGCCCAAACCAAACATACTGCTCGGAGTCAGTCCTGGCTCTTAGCTGCCCTCCAGGACAGTCGTACCCGCTCCCTTTGCATGACGCAGCCTGTCAATCTTTCTGGGGCAGCAAGCCTCCTCTTTCTCCCTCAAAGCCGCCTCTTGGTTTGCATTGCCCACCTGTGCTAACAGCCCAGCCTGTACCCCCTGTGCCACCAGGGCTCCTTCCGATGACAAAGGCACTGAAATAAAGCCTAAGAACCTCAGTGCCCAAACAGATTCCCCCCCCCCCC
>NW_022111368.1:25536533-25551551 GCF_000313985.2 Echinops telfairi | reverse complement strand
CATCTAATCTGGTACCTTATTTTCCATCACATGAAAAAAAAACCCAACCCAACACCAAACCCCTCAAACGAATGCCTTTGTTTCACTGACCCAGCCGATGAAATTCTTCACCCTGTTTCTCACAGCAGGGTGCTGTCCGACACACGGACGAACGGCCTAAGAGTTCGATTCGATCTCCCCTACGTGTCACTGACTGCCCATCTCGGGCTCTTCCAACGCGGGCTTCCTGGGTGGCTGGGAAGCCCAGAGCATCGCCTGGCACATCTGCATCAGGGGTCTCGGCCACGGAGCCCTCGTGAGCACTCGATCCTTTCCTTTGCTTCTCCTCGCCTTGCCCCACCCCCACCTACCAACCGAAGCCTCAGTGCTGAGCAGCAATGGGGTCTGAGCCACCCCAGTGTTTCTTCTCCCAAAAGGAGGACGACAGCAACCTTGCTTTTTATTCTCCTCAGCGGCTGAGCTGGAGTTGAGCGACCCCCACAGAGAGGCTGGCAGGCTTCTTTCTGGTAATTCCTCCCTTTGTGAAATGCCCACCCCTCGGCAGGGCCACCCGCTTTGTGAAGACTGGGGGGTGAGAGCCGAGGTCAGAGGGACTGAACAAACAGGTTCTGCAGCGCAGCAGACACCTGGATAATTTCCGTAGGGATGTTGAAATCCAAACCAGACACATAGGCAACTGCAGACCAAAGGCACCCATCATCTGATACCCTGTCAGCTTGTCATTTGATAAGTTCAGGAGGTGTCACTGTGTCCCAAGCCTTGACACAGGATTATTGTAAAGAGTTAAGGGATTATTTTTCATTCCCCGAGTCAGCAATCAGTGAAAAAGAGGGTTGGTAAAAACAGAGGAAGGTCTCAAGGAGATGGATGGGGCCAGTGGCTGGCAGAGGAGGACAGACAGAGTGCAGCATAGCTGGTGAGGTGGCTATGGGACCAGACAGGTGCTTGGGGCATCGGCTTACTGGGCATTGGAAGGTGGTGACCTGGAGGGCACCTTAACAACACAAAGGTGTTGGAGGCAAGGGCGGCAAGACGTCGTCTTACATAGCTCTGGACGCGTTGCCAGGAGAGACGGTCCCTGGAGAAGGCCATGATGCAGGGTAAAGTAGAGGGGCCGCGACAAAGAGGAGATGGAGTTACACAGTGGCTGCCCACCAGGGGCTCAAGCACAGGAAAGATGGCGAGGATGGCGTGGGGCCAGACAGTGTTTTGTTCTGCTGCACGTAACGTAAGGTCAAAAGGGGCTGTGACCAACGCCATGGCACCTCCCTACGACAAGCGATCACAATAGATCAGGGCACCTGAGCACAGGGCTTCCAGTCAGCGTTTCCCCAACCCAGGTTTGGCCCCCTCCTGAGAATATGTTCGCCTCTTTTCAGATATACTGCATCGGAATCTACAGCTTAATAAGATCCCAAGTGGTTCATACAGATCTTGTTGAACTGTAGATTCGGCGTCAGTATAGATGAAGTATATATATATATATGGACAGGCACAAGTTCAGCAGGGGGCCCAACCGGAAGGAGCCTGTTTGGAGCTCTGCTTCGGCATCAAGAACGGTGGGGGGCTGCTGTTGGCATCCTCTCCCATCCTGGGAGCTTCCCGAGGGAAGCAGGCAGGCTGCATGGAGGCGGTCAGGATTCAAACACAGCTTTTGCCTTTGCCACCCTGAGGTGGGTTGGGGCCCCAGAGCCCCTGGAACCTGGCTTCTCAGACGTGGGCAGGCTCACTTCCTGCTTCTTACACACAGGCGTTCCTGAAGACAGCTGCTTCTCTCCTGGCCTCCTGCAGAAGGCAGCCTGTGTCTTGCAGGATGCACAGGCCCCACGTGGCAGCTTTCTGCCCCTCGATCTAAAGGCACGTACTTTCTGTGTGAATGGAAAATTGTCAACTGCACTGCTGCTGGTTGTGGCTCCTCTCCCAGCGTCCCACTGAAAATAAAACGGCTGTGCCAACGCCCTTCAAATCAGCAGATTGTCATCAGAAGAACTGGAAGGCTTTGTTTTTGTCCCCCAGCCCTCTCAAGTGCCCAAGCTTCAACCTTCCCCCTCTCTGCTGTAGTTAGAACAAAATAAGGACCTGGTTGAGAGAGGGATTTCATAATGGGAAGGGGAAAAAAATCCATATAAAGACCAATGAAAGGGGCCCAGCCTAGCAGTGACCCTCAGGAGAAGGGCAGTGCCCACGATGAGCCCCCTTGGGAGCATCTTGCTGTAATACCACCTCCTCAAAGATTTCAACGGGTGTCCTTTTGCTAAATCATGCCACAAGAGAGCCGACCTTTTCCGTATGGGAATCTTCTCATCCTCCATAAAATTAAAATCCTTTTAGCTACGAGACTGCCGAGTATAATTACATTACAAATGTCAAGTCCCTCTTTCTTTCTCCCCGCCACATTTCACACACCATGGCCTTCAGCAACGAGAGGCCGGGGGGCGCCTCTCCCTCTACATCCCGGGGGTTCAGCTAGCTTGGCTCCTGTAATCTGGGCCACGGGGACAGATGGGACTTTGTTGGGTGGCTGGGCTGCACGTGCTGATCATGGCCAGCTCTTCCGCGTGAGATCTGGACAGGAGACAGCTCAGTCTTCGGGGAACAGCAGGCAGTTCTGGCTCTCTGGGCTTGCTGGCTTCCGACGCGGCGGTGATACGGCGGGCTGGGATGAGAGGCTCGCTTTCCCCGCCAAGTATTTCCTCACCCAGCTCTGCTCAGGACTTCGGTACCCAGGCTTCCACAGCACAGTCGTTCTCTTCGGAGGCTCTCTGGCCAGCAACTCTCCTGTCATTCATTATGACACCTGGCGCCCTGACAGCTCTCCTGGCTTTGCAACGCCTATGGATCTGTTTCTGGGCTTCAAGTTGCAGGCACTGCCACTGAAATCTGTGCAGAACGTTTCCCCTTTCTTCCTTCCGTCCAAATTTTGCAGCCACAACCAGTGTCACCCGAGCATGGCAGGTGTCAAGGCGCTCTCGTGAAGGAGGAGATGAAGCCGCACTGCCACCAAGCTGAGCCTGCAATTTAGTCAGAACAAGCTGACCTGGATGGGATTTTTAAAATAAATGTGACTCGGCTCGGTTCTCTCCGTGCCCTGATGATATAAACTCGGGGCTTGCTTAACTGGTAAATAACAAAGGAAAAGAGGTTTGGAAGCCCAAGACACGTATTTAAGTTTACTTATACTGATTTGAGAGATAAGGGGCCCTGGTGGCCTCGTGTGAAAAGTCACTGGCTTCAAGGTCGGCAGCGTGAAACCACTGGCTGCTGGTCCCTGGTAGAGAGAGGCGTCTTTCTACTCCCTTAAAGATGTGCAGTCTCGGAAACTGCCCACATGGCGGTCACTACAAGTCAGAATTGACGAAAAGGGCAGAGAGCTTTCTGCTGTTGCTGTGTTTTAGATTTGAGGATTCCTTACATTAATGGAAAAGGAGAGAAAGAGTGAGGGTGTTAACCCTTGGGAGTAAAATTCAGCTGGGTTCATTTAGCACTTCTTAATGAGCACCCGCCCCATTCAGCAGTTGTCTCAACTGCATGTTTACTCACCCATTAACGAGTATTTATAATACAAAAAAGATGAGTTTATTTTATTATAAAGCTGCGTGATGCCGCCTTAAAAATTAAATGACAGCAGGGCATCTGTTACTTGTTGGATCTCAATCAATTCTAAATTACTCTGGTGCAAATGATCTAGTTTTGAATTTGGCTCTATCTTTCTTGGCTTCCACCCATGACCTTTCTTCACAGTGACCCTACAGGACAGGGTAGAATTGCCCTTGTGGGTTTCTGAGATTTTAACTCTTTATTGGAGTCGAAAGTCTCATTGTTCTCCCTTGGAGTGGCTGATGGCTTCAAACTGCTAACCATTCGAATTGCAGCGCATTGCTTGTGACCACTACTCCAAACCAAAGCAATCCAAACTTACTAGCATCTAGTCAATGCTGACTCACAGTCATGTGATCCCTTGTGGGTTTCTGAGGCTGTAACTGTTTACAGGAGTAGAAAGCCAGTTTTGCTCCCTTGGAGAGGCTGGTGGTTTCAAACTGCCGACCATATAAGTGGCAGCCCAATATGTAACCACTAGACAACCATGGTTCCTAACCACTATGCCCCCAGGGCTTTATTTTAATTGTTTTCAGGAAGAGACATTACTGCCTTTTGTTTGTCAAGCTTGAAGAACTCTCTTGCAACTTTCTTGGTTTAGTAGTTGAAAGACTGTTGGTGTTGCATATTTATTTTACTGTTATGGATTTCAAATCAATCGGGACACATGGCAATTGGAACTCGACATCTCTCTCTCCATATGATGGATATGGAAGCATGCTTTTAAAATTTTTTATTATATCTGTATCCATAAAAGGAGACACAGTTTTATTGTAGCTGTCAGCCAGAAAAATTATATGTACTGCTAATGGGAAGCGCAAATGATAACAGCCTCTTCGTTGATACAGATAGTGACAAAATTATATTAGCCACAGCCCTAACAGATTGAGAAGCATTCCCCCTTGAAAACAGGCCAAAGAACTGCCGCGTGAAGCACAACCATTTAGTGGTTGCTGCTTCTGGCTTTGTCTCCCGGTCCATAACAATGGGAAGTTCCTTGCATCTTAATTTTCCATCAGTTCTTTTACATGTACCAGGCTCTTAAAACACAGCCCAATGGAAGTGGTTCCTGCTCCACTATCTGAATGCCACTCGTTCCATTTGATCACATGGGTGGATTAGGACTTTGCTATGAAACTTCCCAAGGCCCTAACACTGTCGTCTACCATTTTAAAACTTTGCTAAAGCTCATGTGACTAATCTACACCAACACTAAGGAGACATTTCTTTGACCAACTGATTTTGCCCAATTAAATACCCCTTTGGGGGATTAATTACCACCAGGTCATGAGGGCCAAGTGAGTGGGGCTGCAGGGAGTTGCAGTTGCCATGGGAAGAAGAGAAAAACCACGCATCCTCCTATGCCACCCTTCAACCTGTGGACATCCAGTCATCTCGGAAAGTGTTCACAAAATAAAACAACAAAACAGTGGATTTGGCTCTCAACTCCAAGATGATATGCCCTAAGTCATTTGCCAAAACCCAAGAAGTGCTTGAGAACTACAATGCAGCCCTCTTCTTTCTCAGAGAAGCCTCTAGTCTTCCAGGCTGGTTCTTCCCTGAGTCCGTGTAAGGCACTACAACAAAGTGGGGGGCTTCCCAACATCGGCACTTACCATCTCCCTGTTTGGGAGGCTGCAAGTCCAACCAGGACATCAGCTTGAGGGGACGACTGTCCCTCGTCCGTAGCCCTGGGCACTCTATGGGCTCCTGGGATGGTCTCTTCCTGCTGTCCATCTGTCTGTACTACCCTATAAGACACCACTCTGAAGGGACTGGGGTTAGGATCTACCCCTATGAACTCATTATCATAATGAAAGAAAGGTCTTATTTCCAAAACAAGACCCAAAAGGGGGAGGGTCTTGAGATACATTTTTGAAGGACATCATTTCAATCCATAACCAAGAGTCTTCTCAGATATTCTTTGGAGCCACTCTTTCTCCTGTGTCACCTCTTTTAAATGGATGTCGGGAATGGCCATGACACCTGGGCTTCAGGTCTGTGCTAGGATAAAGGATGCTTTTTCTTGCCTATGAATCGTCCATTATGTTATAAAGAATAGGGCGTTTTCAGGGGAAAAGGCTTTCAGGAGTGAATCACTATTACTTTTGGTCCATTATAATTGAAAAAATATGCCCATTTCCAGCGGTGCACTGTCAACTGCTCAACATACAGGTGTTTAGACAAGTACGACTCAGTAGAGCCACTGGCTTTAGCTTTCTGACTAAATTTCCTGCACGCCAACCCTACTCACTCTGGTCTACTTGCTGAATTGGACCGGCCCCAGAAGGGCTCAGCAGCATATTCTATATTCAGAACCCAGTTCACGCGGAAAGGGTGACAATGAATTCACCGAGTCACGTGATTGAACGGGGTCCTTTTACCTGTGGAGGTCCCATTGCATCCCATCCCTCAGCATGGTAATGAGAACCCACACTTACATGTCATCGAAGACAAGCTTCTGCCTCTTGCAGTCTCGGTGCCCGTTGGAGACGGGAGACCAGGGCTCCGTCTGCAGCCGTGACTTGTGGAGGAGAATGTTTTCGGAATTGTTGTGCGCTGCTTTCTAAACAACAGACAACACACGAGTCTTTGAGAAACTGCCCACCGGCTGGACAGAGTGGCTCATTCAAGAGAATACCTTTTGTTCGGTCCTCTATATCACAAGGGTGGTGCTGTTTTCATTTTATTTCAATGAAGACAAAGAAATACGGGTTTGCTAGGGCTCCCGCTGAGGGCTTTTCAAATGGTGTCTAATCTCACGCTCTCTCTTTAGCAAAGAGGAAGTCCTATGAGGCGCACTCTCACAGACGCAGAAACAGAGGCTTGGTGGTGTTAGGGAACTTGCCAGGTCACAAATAGTTACTGTGGGTGGAGGTCTAAGGGTTAGGGAGAAGGGCTCTGTGTTTCCCTGTTAGTGAGGCCAGGGATTCCCCAAGTTCACCGGGCATCACCTTACTCAAGGGGCTTGTTAAAACACAGACGGCTGGGACCCTCTCTCAGTTCCTGGTCTTGGGTGCGGGGTGGGAGACTGCATTTCTAACAAGTTTCCAGGTGCTACTGATGCAGATGGTCCAGAATGCAAGCTACACTTGCCCTCCCACTTGAGTCACAAATGCACTGGTTCTCATTAGCAGTCTGGGAAGAACATGAAAAGCTAAAGGGAATTCCAAGAAATTATTCAAGGTGTGTTTAAGAAACAAACAAATAAAAAACCCAACCCACTATTGATCTGTGGGAAAATTAATTAAAAATTATGATTCCCTAGGGGTATATATTCCTTCTGCAACTATTTACAGAGCCCCTATTATAGCTAAACACATGGACCATAGAAGAACATTTGGTGATGGAATGCAAATTGATTCCTCAGGAGTCACTGAAATGGCACATATGCAGAGGCTTGTCTATATATGGACTGATTTTATGTATTATTTTTCAAGGGTCAATGATATTGTTATAGGTGACCAGGGAAACGTGATGTTGAGCTTCCAAAATGGTCCTTAAAACCCTCCCATAATGTTCGCTTGCTCTTCACCAAAGAACAAAACCAGGCCCATGGCTGTGATAGCCTGGCCCTTGCCTGTCTCTCAGTCACTCTCCTGATATTGTTTCCCGGGGCACTTGAACTTCCCCCGCAGGACCTTTGCATAGGCTGTTTCCTCTCCCTGTGAAGCCCTTCACACCTTACTTGACTGTTGCTTAGCCTTTAGATATCCCGGAACAAGAATCCACAGCCTGTGAGCCACAACTGGCCCTTTTTATAAATAAAGTTTTATTGGAAGCCAGTTGTACCCATTTGATGTATTGTATAGCTCCTTTCATGCTACAGTCTCAGAGGTGAATAGTTATGACAGAGATCGTGTGGCCCATAAAGCCTAAAATTTTTATTATCTGACCTGTTACCGCAGGAGTTCTCAATCAGGGACAATTTGGCAAAGATGAGGCTTCCTACTCCGGTAAAGAGTTAGTCTTGGAAACTCACAGGGGCAGTTTTACCCTGCCCTGCAACAGCAGTTTTCAACCTGTGGGTCGAGACCCCTTTGGGGGTCGAATGACCCTTTCACAGGGGTCGCCCGATTCATAACAGTAGCAAAATTACAGTGAGAAAGTAGCAACAAAAATAACTTTATGGTTGGGGGTGTCTCACAACATGAGGAACCGCATTAAGGGTTGTGGCATTAGGAAGGTTGAGAATCATTCCTCTACAAGGTCAGTGGGAGTCACAGTTTGTTTTTTGGGAGAGACATTTTAAGGAGCCCTGGTGGCACAGGGGCTTATGGGTCGGCATGCTAACTGCAAGGCTGTCAGTTTGAAGCCACTCTCCTCTCCGTGGGAGAAAGATGAGGCTTTCTATTCCCATAAAGAGATCAGGTCTTGGAATCCCTTGAGGATAGTTCAACTCTGCCCTAGAGGGTTGCTGTGATTGGTTGGTTTTGTTGTGTTTCTTTTCTTTTGAGAGAGGCAATTTTGTGTGACCATAAGAGAGGGAAATGGGAGTGGAGCTGATGAAAATCTACCCAGACCTCCTATTTCCTGAGCTACTTTGAGGTCGGTTTTGTGACTACAGAACCACCAGGAGTGTGAGCAGAATGGTTCTTTGCATTTGGGGACATAAGGAGAGGAGGTGAAGAGGTGGCTGAGAACCCAGACTGCTGCTCCCGAGTGAGGCTGCCCAGAGGAGAAGGTAAACCTGCTGCTGTGGGTCGAGTTTGACCCCAGCACCCTGCTCCGCGGGGGTTCCCAGGCTGTGACCCTTTGGAAGCCTACTGTTAGGCCTGCTTGGTGGTACCGCATTGTGGGTCCGGTTCTGATCAACAGGAGAAGAGGGAGCCTCTGGAGTCTGCCACGCAGTTTTAAGTCCAGATTTAACTCTGCCCCAGTCAAGGGATCTTTCCAAATAAATGGCTTGGCTGGTTCTGACTCCTCATTTACTCTGCTCAAGATGGCAGCACACGGAGTCCTTTTCCTTTCAGGATGAGAAATAGAATCCTGAGTAAAGGCCTCTGGTGACAATCAGAAGAGGCTTCAAAGGCCCCCATCTGGTCCCTTCATGCTCAGGCCCTTTGTGGGGAGAGGAGAGAGGGGGAACTCTTTACCACTTCTCCCCAGACAGAGGATTTATGGATGTCTCTATGGGGCCTCAAACGTGTGCTTAAACTGTGCTGAGCTAGAGGCAAGAAGGCCTGGTGGTGCAAAGGTTACTCAGTTGCTGACTGAAAGGTCGGCGGTTCAAATCCATCCATTGGTTCTGTGGGGAAAATGACCTTGTGATCTACTTGCATGAAAGACTCGCTCTCACTCTCACCGCCACCGAGTCGATGCCGACTCATGGCAACCCTATTGGGCGCGGTAAAACAGGCCCCGTGAGTTTCCGAGACTGAAACGCTTCACGGGAGTACAAATCCCTGTCTTTCTACCATGGAACAGCTGGTGGTTTTGAACTGCTGACCTTGTGGATTGCAGTCCCAAATGTAACCATTACACCGCCAAAGCATTAAGAAGATAGCCAAGAAAAGCCTCAGGGGGGGTTCTGCTCTGTCATCTGGGATAGCTATGAACTGAAAATGGACTCAAGGTCACACAATACCAACAAGAACAAGCCAGAGGCAAACGGTGTGCTCCCCGCCCCGTCAGTTCTGAGTGGGGAATGAGGAGCGGCCACGTACCGTGAGGTCCCCGGCGTGCACCAGCAGCTGGTTCTCGGCCTTATGCTTTCTGTTGGTGGAGGCCGACGTGAACAGACCGTTGCCAGTGGGCCTGCCGGACGAAGTGAAGTCCTCGCTGGCGTGTTTGTGTTTCGATGCATCGGAGAGGGGTGACATGGGTGACCGGAGCATTTTTTCATTTTTATTAATTGGGATTGCCAAGCTTGAAAAGGAAATCGCAGTAATGGAATGTCACAGCGTCAGCACAGGGAGAGATAAACGGCTTATAGATGACCCAAGCCTCCCATTTCGAACCTGTTGGCAGGACCGGCTTTATTGGGACTTATCATAGCAGGAGACAACTTCATGGTATTAGGGACATCATGAATAACACACAAATTACGCTCACGGAGTCTTTTCTCTTCCGATGGGGAAAGGGGGTTAGTCTGGAGTTAGCACCAAACAAAGTGACTACCAATAACACCTTCATTTTCTGAATGTTCATCCAAGGAGCTCACAAGACCTAAACAACCAACCCCCTGCTTTTCTAACCAAGCACACGTAGCACGTAATGGGAAAAAAGAGAGAGAGAAACCACTTGGCCGTGATAAACAAGTTCTTTCTTTCTACCAAGGCTTGTGTTAACACTTGTTCTTGCACTAATTCTTAGATTGAAAAATCACACCGTCACGAGGCGCACTGCAAAGGTGGACATCTAATTCTTCTGTTTCTGAGGTCACCAAATCAAACTACACACAGTAGAAAGACTGTTCTAGTTTCTGATTCTCATTGTTAAGGTTACTAATCAATTATGCCTGAATGTAACACCCGCAAAAATAACCCATTGAGAAGAAGGAGACACTTATGTCTGAGTCTTTCTCACATGTCTCATAATGCTAGGGTTCATTCACCTACTTTCTTTTGAAAAAAAAAATGGAAACGTATTGTTTGCAGAAAACACATGAGTTTAAAATAAACTCCATCGCTGCTAATTTGGGACGCAGAGCGCAGAGGGCCAGCTAGGAAAGGTAGAGGTGTTTAATAGGGACTTCCTCTTCCCCAGGGGTATGGCCTCTTAATTGCACGTGTTGGGTATCACAGCAAACAAGTCATTAAAAGTCACTTCGAAAAGCAATTTTCTTCGTTGATGGTCACAGCGTTGAAATCACAAACACGGGCCTCTCTCAAACTAAAGCTCAATGTTGCTTGAGCAGATGACATGTGGGAATAGAATTTCTGGAGATAGATTTCTGGTTCAAGAAGCACTGTGCACTAACCACCGAGAAGATGCGCTCTGGGAAACCACTTGGGGTGATTCCCCAAGTGGCGCCTCTCCTGACGGTGACAGGGATTTCTGTGCTAAAGACAGATGGGAATACAATTGTTTTGCAAAGTGTCAGTCCAAAGTCTATCTTATATTGGACACTACATGGTTTTAGAATGCGCAGGTGAAACTGAATTACTCACTTAATCATTGCAGTTGGCATGCAGGTGTCCCCTGGTTAGAGATTCAGCTTCCAACATAAGGTGTGGCAGTTTGAACTCCCCAGTGAACACGGAAGAAAGGCCTGGTGATCTGTTTTTGGAAGGTTTCCACCTTGAACCCCCAGTGGAGGACAGCTCTGTGCTACACACTCCAGTTCACCATGTGATGGCATGGACTCAGTGGCCATTGACTTATTTTTTGTTTTGTTTTTTGGTTAGGAGGCATATGGTTACCTCTTCTCTACCATGACAAGTTCATACATTTAAGTTGACCAAGAAGGTTAGCTGGAGCTTCCCTGTCCCCCAGGCTCAACTGGCCCGGAGTCCTCACCACGGCAGATTCACGCAGATACACACACGCCCTTCCTAGGCAGAACTCAAGCATGTTCACAAGCACTGCGTCGTTACTCACACCACACCGAGGTGGTAAGTGCTGCCAGGCGCGGGCTCCAGAACAGGGTCTTTAAACCCGGGGTCCTCGTACTTGGGTGGAACATGTTACACCTTCACGTTCACTAACTTTTAGCTGAAATGTTAGCAGTTCTTTCAATGATGAGAAACCGGCGCGGTGGCTCAGTCGTACTGTTAACACGACCTGTGATGGTGGCACTAGCAGAAACCGCTTTCACGCTGGGTTCCTGTTGCTGCAGGCGTCCTGAAGCACTCGTGACATATTGCGGCAGTTAGGAGAGCACCTCAAAATATTGCTCTAGGAGCCCTGGTGGTGCAATGGTTAACTGCTCGGCTGCTAATGTCAAGGTGGATGGTGGTTGGAACAGCTCTCCTGGATAAAGCTCTCTTGTAAAGATAAATTCACGACCATCCAGTTGGCTCCTCCTCATAGTGACCCTACAGGACAGAGCAGAATTGCCCCTGTGGGTTTCTGAAACTAAGTCTTTATGGGAGTAGAAAGCCTCATCTTTCTCCGATGGAGTGGCCGGTACGTTTGAGTCATTGACCTTGTAGATAGCAGCCCAACACCTAATCAGCTCAGCCACCAGGGCTCCTCTGTAAAGGCGGTAGCCTGGAAAACCTGATGGGGCAATTCTATTCTGTCACACAGGGCTGCTATGGGCTGCAATGGACTCAGTGGCTCTCAGCAGTGAAACACTGCTTCACACTTCACAGAGAGGCACATATCTCAGGACAGCACACGTGAGAAATAGCGGAGGTCCATGTTTTCCCTATGTCGGGCGTGTGTGCTGCATGCACACCATCTACTCTGCGCCGGGGCTCTGTGGACAGGTCGTGTGCAGCCCGGCTCTCCTCTTGTCATCTCGAGGGGGGCCTCGTCCTCGTCCACAAGGTGACTGCCCAGCTCTGTGGAGGGCCCGGCCCGGGCCTGCGCAGCGGCTCTCCAATTTCTTTTCTGAGTTTTAGTGCTGCTCTACATCTTTCCTAACCTTTTCCGTTTACATTTTTATGTGTTGTGCTGAACATTAATCTCCCCTTAAAAATTCCTATGTACACAGACAGGGAGACTTGAGGAGTGTCTCTGCAGAGGGAAAGTGGTTTCCGGGTGGTGATATTTCTACATGGAAAGAACTCCCATGACTGATGAGAAGCTACTCACTTATAATAGATATCTGAGACTTTGCCCGGCTGGAAGCCATTTATCACAGCGGGGATTCGGGCCCCATCGAGTCCATCTGAGTCCCTGTGGAGGAGGGTCAGGGGGACCTTGCTGTGTGGCGGTGTAACCTTGAGGCACAGATCCTCGGTGACATCACGCTTTGAGCCTGTATCTAAAAGCTTCGGCTGGGCACTCCTCTCATGACCTATGCTTCTTCCTTTCTGCAGTAAGTGCTGTGTCCTGACGAGTTATGTGGTTGCTGCTGTTGGCTGCAGTGGCATCCCTTTCAGACTCACGGAGGCCTCATGCCCGGGGGATGAACAGCTGCCCAGTGCTCCCCAGGGAGGATTGCAGACTGGACGCCGGTGATTCACAGAGGCTTTCGCTAGTTGGTTTTTCGGAAGTGGATTGCAAAGCTTTTCTTCCTAGTCTGTCTTTGTCCAGAAGCTCTGCTGAAATCTACAAGCCTAAACTGACAAGGACAGGCAGGAGCTGCACAGGGAACCCACTGGGCCAGGAAATGAACCCATGGAAGGTTAAGATTCTTGATTGAAGCACCCGTAGACCCCATATTAGTTTAGCTGTGACTCTTAATTAAAACAACAGCTTGAAGTTTGTTTACTGTGTATTCAGGGAGGAGAGTATGTCCTTGCGGGGAGCGGACGGGCAAACTCTGTGTTTAAAATAATGCCTTTGGGGCAAAATAACTGGTCTTTCATTGCAAAGGATGAAGTTATGTAGTGATGTGGGGCTGCCCCGTGAGGCTCATGTCTGGGCATCATTAACCCCTAAGCAGGAATGGGGAATGTCCGGCCCTCGGGACACATATGACCTGCGGAATCTCAATACCAGCTAACGTCACATGCCCCACTGAAGAAAAGCAGGTGCAGCGGTCACACTAGGGGTGAGCTCAATGGACCAGTGTGGCCCAAGAATGCTGTTATAAATGTTATAAGTGTTATGTGTCGACATGGCCCTCGGCAGAAAAAAAAGGTTTTTCCCGGTCCCTGCCTTAGACAAATGGAGGGACGAAGGCCTGGATTTCAGACGGAGGATGCTCGTTAAGAGTCTGACAGTCCTACACTCCAACAGGGGCTTTCAGACCCAGCCCGGCCGTGGCTCAGTTCCGCCCAGGAGGGGCCCTGTCCATACCTGTTGATGCTCCTGTTGCAGTGGGTTGCAGACACAGTGCTACTGGTCAGTCGTGAGGAGCTCTCCCTCTCTGACTGGGCTCTCTTGGTCTCCCTGTAATCGTCTTCGTTTTCACACTGTGGGACGATACAAGAAAACCAATCATCTTTGGCTTTGGGGTGTCAGGGGGTGGGGAGGGGATGACTTCCCTAGAAAACCCAGGAGGCGATATGGCGCCCTGGCTGTGCTGACCCGGTTGATATTGTCAGTGTCTCTACCGGCAGCCTGCGGGGAGGTGAGTCCCCACCCTGTGACTTAGAGGGACTATTTCCAATATGAACACGGCCCTGCCCTCGGCGGGCCCAGGGCCTACCCTGCCGCGCACACGTCCTGCTCTGAATTTAGGCTGTAGCTGCCGTAACTCTCTTTTTGGCATCTCCTGAAGTCAGCACACGGTAGAAGAACTTCATAGTCTCCGAGCTTCAAGGGCAACGGGCAGTGACAAGGTAAGGCCTTCCTTTTGAAATTCACGCCTTTGATGAATTTCAAGCAGAGGTTGTTACCTGGTAGTGCCTCAACCCTGTAGAATAACCAAGGATTCGCTGACACCTCAGGATCCTGGAGGCACCTTTGAATAAAATGAGGCTTTGTGTTCTGCTTTTGAAGATTCTGTGTAACATCAGATGTGTATTACAGTGCAGTGCAAACTCACTCAACCCAAATTCCATTTCCAGGAAGGCAGAACATAGCAGTAGGGGAAGCGGACCCTGCTTAGGCCCTACATCTAAGACTTCTCTCTCTCTCTCTCTCTCTCTTGTTGGGGTTAGAACCGCAGCCTCTGTGGCAGGGGCCACTGGGGCTCACATTGATAAGGCGTTCTGGTGGGGGGAGGGGGCTGTATCAAAGCTCCGTATCCCCGGTCCTGGGCTCAGGGACTCTGGCAGGGCAGGTCTCAGCAGTGTGAGCATCAGGTCCACCTGTCACCTACTCCAGCCCTGGCACCTTAGCATCCCAGGATGCTGAGAAAAAAATCTTAAAACCCAATTGGCTGCCACGGTGTCAATTCTGTTTCACAGCAACCCCATGGGACAGGGCAGAGCTGCTCCTGTGGGCTTTTGAGACCGCCACTCTTCACGGAAGTAGAAAGGCCCATCCTTGTGTCCTCAGAGGGGCTGGTGGTCCCCAGCTTTTGACCTTGCTAACTCCTACACCACCCGGGATCTCCTGCTGAGAAAAGAGTGCTAGAAAAATGTCCTTTCCTTTCTCTCGTGTCTGTTTCCTGACGAGCCATGGGGCCTATGAGTGGGAGCAGGGTTAGAATAAACCGGGCTTCTTAAGTTAAAATAACAAAGGCCATAAGAATAAGACGTTAAGTACAGAGTAATTGTGGGATTTATATGTATGTTTTTCTGCATGCCTCTCTATATTATCTACATGTGTCTATATCACTCTCACTCTCTGCCAACACCTCAATTCTGACTCACATACCACCCAACAGGACAGAGTAGACTGCCTCTGTGGGTGGGTGAGACTGGTGATTCTTTACAGGAGCAGAAAGCCTCATCTTTCTCCGATGGAGTGGCCGGT
>NW_022111368.1:25529448-25535413 GCF_000313985.2 Echinops telfairi | reverse complement strand
TGGGGAACGCTGTTGTGTCCTGGTGAGTTCGAACCACCGGCCTTTCTGTTAGCGGGCGGGTGCCTCACTCCTCTTCACCAGGCTCCTTGGGAGCACACTGGACTCTCAAACTCCCTGCCGCCACCGAGTCGATGCCGACCCGACCCATAGTGACCCTGTGGGGCAGGGCAGAATTGACCCCTGTGGGTTTCTGACACGGCAACACTTTTTTTACGGGAGCAGAAAACCTTCTCTTTCTCCTGGGGAGTGCACTAGCGTGTCAATCTGATGGTGAGTCTCAGAAATGGAGGATGGATGCCGATTTTATTGGCAAGTGGGGAAATGGGGCGTCCCTCTAAATGCCACCACGAAGTGCTTTTTATTCCTTTCTTCACACTCACTTGCTACAGTTAAATTTAATAAGTATTTGCAGCCAGGCCTGTGGTCGCCCTTAGCAGAGACATTAAGGAGAGGCTGCTCTCAGCAGGGGAGGGAGTGTGCTGGGCTCCCTTTCCTGCTTGAACCCCCCTCCCCTCCCATTAGGAGGACTTTGCTTTGCTTTGAGGCTTGGAACACTGGCCCCTGGCCCCAGTGGCTTTCAAACACAGGCCCCGTGGGGGTTGCTGGCGGTGCTGAGGGTGAAGGAGAGGCTCTGGTTGGCCGCTGGCCAGTATTTTTACATATTCAGAAAACAACAGATGCTGGAAATCACCACGGGACGCCTCCACCTCGGTATGGGTGTGACTAGAAGCTGGGATCCTGCGAGCCCTGATGCGGAAGGGAGGGTGCAGAGGGCATATGCCTCAGCAGGGCCTTGGGCAGCAGTGAGCAATGAGGACGGGGCAGGGCAGAGGTGAGCGGGCAGGTCTTGCTGGGTGACTGTCAGAGTCTGTCGTCCACACTTGGCATCCCTCCTGCAGAGAGGTCACCTTGTGTAGATAAAGCAACTCAGTTCACAGAAGGTGAAGTAGCTCGGGCTGTATGATGGTGGACCTCGCACGAAAGGGAAACAGGAGCCCCTTGTTATAAAGGCAGGGACATTCACTGCCTGATGGTGAGACTACAGGTAGGGTAGAGCAGCCCCCGTGGGTTTCCAGGATTGAAACTCCGTTATCCTCTTTCTCCTGTGTAGAGGCTGATGGTTTCAAACTGCTGACTTTGAGGTCACTAGTCCAACGTATAGCCCACTGTGCCAGCAGCGACAGGGGGTGTTAGAAATACCAACACGGAGAATGTTTTCCTTCCATTTGCAGTTCTTCTAACAGTGGGGCTCTTGGGCAGCTGTTTAAAACTGTTCTCCAGGAGGCACTGTGGGGTGAGGGAGACTCCCTCAAGCACCCGGGGCCCATGCATGTCGGCCACTGCTTGCTGGGTTTCCCCTCTTAGTGTTAAGGGCTAAAGAAAACCCCTGCTGCCTTCTACAGCACAGACTGGGAAGCCATTTAAACGCTCTACCACCTTACAGGGAGGCCCTTTCACCCTCAGGCCCAGACTTACCTTGCGTTTCCTCTTGGACTTTGGCAAAGTCTTTTCGGGGGGTGCATCGGACAAGAGACTCGGTGGTGCGCTCTCTGCGTCCTTGGCGGCAGGAGTGCTCACGACCACCGGCTCCTGGGGCAGGTGTTCCGGGATTCTGGACAGGAGCGTCAGGTCGATTTTGACCCAGAGAGACCTGACCTCCTCGCTGTCCTTCAGAGGGGAGAGAAGTTCGTTGCGGCCGAAGGGGACCAGCGTGTAGAACTGCTCCTCCAGCTCCTTGGCGATTTCGCTGGTGGTCCTGGCGTTGATGGAGCCCACGGGGGCCCGGGGGCCACCCCCGCTGCTAATGCTGTTCACAGCCTCCTTCAGTCTCTGCTCACACCCAGACGCGGAGGCGGAGGAGGAGGAGGAGGAGGAGGTGGAGGAGGGGGCCCCTGCCTGCGGCTTGGACAGAGGGTAGTCCTCCTGCTCCGACTCCAGGTCCGAGTCCGAGGAGGACGAGGAGGACGACTCCGTCTCGATGAACTCCTTGGACTTGGGGACGATCCTGCTTAGGCCCCGCGTGCGGCGCTTCTCGCAGGGCACCGAGGAGCGGAGCTCCTTCCTGTGGCCTGTTCTGCTGTTGCCGCACGGTCTGGATTTGGTGGGCTCTGGGGGGACCACCACGCTTGTCCCCAGAGGGTCCCCAGCTGTGGGCTCCTCGGCCCGGTGACAGTTGGTGCTGTCTCCGCCACTGGCCGAGGTCCTCTCTGTGCGCCGGGTGGGCTTCTTGCCGGCAGACCTCCGGGCTGGCGCAGGTGCACTCTCCGTGGGCACCCCGGGCACTGCGGGCGGCGGGGCAGCAGCGGTCACAGCCACAGCCACAGCGGCGGGTGGCGATTTCTGCTTCACTCCTTTACTGCCCGGGGCCTTGTTGGCGGTCCTGGGCCTCTGCTCCTCCTTGCAGGCGCTCTTGATTTCCTTCTCCCGCAGGCTGGTCTGGCAGAGCTCCGGGAGCTGCCCACACTCAGGCACCTCGTCTTTCACTGTGGGGTAGTACTGGGTGCTCTCTGGCCCATGGCTCTCATTCTGGATCAGAATTGGAGGCTTGTGGGGATTCACTTTGTTTAGCCATTTATCCAGCTGCCACTTGTTAGAGGATGCCGGTTCAGCCTAAAAGCAGAAAACATCATTTATGAAAGTCTCACTTAAAAGGGACGTGTGTGTACCTTATTTTAAATTACATCTCTGGGGGTACTCACTCAAAAGAAAACCCCTCTCACTGCATGAGTTGATGCCGACTCGTAGTGCCCCTGTAAGGCAAGGTAGAACTGCCCCGCTGAGTCTCCCAGACTGTGACTGTTTACAGGATTAGACAGCCCCCGCCTTTCTCCCGAGGATCAGCTTGTGGTTTCAAACGGCAGACCTTTCGGAAATACAGCCCAACACTTGAACCACTACCCTACCAGAGCTGCAAGGTGTGTGTAACAGCTCTTTACCAAACACAGGCAGTGGGGGGCACTGCACTTCCCCAACACTGCTCAGATCAAGTTAGTGACAGGGTACCTGGTGCCATCGCAACGCATCCTGAGCGCCTAGCAGTTGTATACAACATATCCATTTTCAAGTACTTCCACACAGATACCCAAACTTCACTTCTGTGGTGCTGTTTCACAATGAACCACTGGTGGTGTGGTGGTCGGGACTCTGCTGGCTAACCCAAAGTTTGGCAGTCGAACCCATCAGCTGCTTGGAGGGAGAAGATACGATGAGGCAGTCTGCTTCTGGACCAATTATAGCCTTGGCAATCCTCCTACTCCGTCTTAGATGGTTTCTGTGAATTGGGATTGATTTCATGGTGTGAATGTAAAGCACTGTGTGTGTGTGTGGGGTGGGGGTTTGCAACTTTTTGGGAAAGCTGGCACAGGGGCTACTAGAAACTATATGTAACAGAGAATTATCATATAACATATACGCGAAAAGGCAAGTAAGAGTCACTTAGCAATGGAAGTGATACGCTTTGGGAAGATGGTTTGTTGAATGAGACAGAATTCAGATTTCAGAAGGGACCCAAGTGAGCATTACATGCTTCAGACAACCTGGTGTGGTTGGGTCTATCCTCAACCTGTTGCCCTCACACTTTGCCTGAAATCTGTCAGAAATGGAGGTCATGACAGACATCTTTCCTGCAGGCAGTTGGGTTGTCTTAGAGCAAATCCTGCACATCACAGGTTCTTAAACGCTCTCCATAGCTCAGCTCTCTCAGCGCAAGAGCTGGCTCAGATGCATTTCCCTGGGAGGTGGACACAGCTTTCATTAGGACTTAGGTCTCGTGAAAGGTTAAGAATGCCTTGATCTTACAGGGAGTGAGTACTGATTCCTAATCCAAGTCCATGGAGGCAGTATCCGTGCTTATCCACAGGAAAGAGGCATATTGGTCACTGCAGAACCAGGGTGTTTTTATTTGTGACAAAAAGGCAAAAGGGAGAGTATTTTCAGTGATTAAGGCGATGTGCTTTACAGTTTCCTGAGCCTCTGCGCCCATGGCCTGCACTGTCAGGGGGAGACCAGATAAGCCGACCTGAAATAAAGGCGTCACAGCTTAGCTTTGACTTTCAGACATGTTCCATTTCTCATACAGTGTGACAAGTCAGGGACGCTGTGCTCCAGTTTCCAGAAACAAAAAGCAAGCTCAATGCACCGCCGTCAGATCTCTATATACCCAAAGCTGGAAGCTGCCACCAAGACGGAGCTCATGTGGGTCTAGGGTTAAGAATCAGTCTCTCCACCGCTTCATCACGCGACCTCCCACTCCTCTCTGGCACAGCCTCCTGCAAGGAGGACCTCCACATACCTCTGAAAAAGGGAAAGCTCTTCCCCCTGGAGTGGTAGAAACAGAGCTGATTCTCAAAACAGAGCTGTTTTGAGAAAACACCATCAAGTCCCCAATGATTGCTTTCTCTTTATACTCAATTGCATAGTCTTTTGGTGTTCATATTCATTTCATCTGGTCTCTTCAACAAAGCCAAGCCCTTCTTGCAGACTGGTGCCGGGCCCCTCTTCCTTCTGTAACCTTCACAGCATCCATTTCAGGGTAGGGGATAGACTATTCCAACCCTGTTCCTGATGAGAACAATCCACAAAGCCCTATCACTCAAACTTGAATGCTGATCCCTGACAATGACCTCACAGGTTAAGGAAGACAGGGGCTTTTGCCATTCTGGATATGAGGTCCTTGTAGGCAAGGGAGCTCAGCCAATGCCATGCTCCCCCGGGCAAGGGGGGAAAGAACACACAGGGCTTCTGACTCGGGTCCACCGGCACGGGCAGGCTCCAGTGGTTCCGAAACTATTCTGAACATCCAGCCCAGGCAGTTCTGTCCAGGATCTTTGTTGGTTTGCTTGCTTGCTTCTATTTTCAGCCATGACTCTCCCCGCTACCTAATGATGGGCTCTGGCTCATGGAAAATTCACCATGGTGTATTCTGGGCTCTCCTTCAGCCATACCCTTCATGGCCCCGCAGTGCTACATAGCCCCCAGGCCCCTAAGTTAATGAGAAGCGTGGCTCGCTGAAGCAATGAGTGGCTCACGTTACACTGGTGTGATTATGAAGCCAAGAGCCTGATTGCTGCATGGGATTTGGGGAGACAGGGCTAGGTGCTCTTTGAAAGGTGGCTCTGATTTTCGAGTCTGGTCTAGGGCAGTGTTTTCCAAAAGGTATAGGAAGGAAGGCCTCTGTGGCCAGGGCAATTTGGGAGAGGTCCCAGTGGAAAACACAGACGACACGAGTCATATAAAGGACTGGCTGAGGCGCGATGGCAGGGCGGGGATCGTTCAGCGCTGGGGCTGTAGAGGCCCAAGAAGTCATCAGTACCAGTTAACGTCACCCGCCTCACCCGAGAGAAGTAGTTCCAGCCATCACGTTAGGGGTGAGTCCATTCAATGTCTGACCACAGAGAGCAGGCTGATTTTTAAGTCGATCATTTTGCATGGCCAGCACATGAGGTTACAAAGGTTTAAATGGCCCTTGGCAGAGAAAATGGTTGCCCAACCGTGCCTTATGGTAATGGAGAGGGTGGTGTCCTTTATCCCAGCTCTCCTTCCATTTGTGTGGCCAGACTGTCAGCTTTCTCTCTTTCTCTCTTTTTTCTGAGTCAGGCTCAGGTTAGGGAGCTCTGTGGCTGGAGTAGACGTGCCAGCCAGAGGAAGGCAAAGCTCTGGCATAGAATGCACCATACCAGGAAGGAAGAGAAACTCCAAGGAGAAAAATGAGGTGGAACAAAACCCTGCAAGCATCCAGTCCTGAGCAGGGGGATCACAGGCGCGGGAATCATGCTGGCCGTGGATTTCCATCGTAACTTACATGGCTGATGTGATTATGCTCTGTGATGCTCGCACAACGAAGTGGCTCTCAGCAGCCCTAACTCTAAAGACCAGTTAGTGAGCATCTGAAACGCAGATGGGCCCGGGGGCCCACGTACAGGCACTTTAAAGTGAGGCTGCAGGTGCTTCCGATCACAACAAACCC
>NW_022111368.1:25523590-25528634 GCF_000313985.2 Echinops telfairi | reverse complement strand
AAAAAAAACTATGAACAAATTCCTATGCACACTGCACGTATCTTATTTTGAAGTAAAAAACAAAATGGGGCAAAAACACCTGGCAGGCCGGATAAATGTCCTCGGCGGGCCGCATGTGACCAGCAGGCTGTAGTTTGAGGATGCCTGCTAAACACTGGCTCTTTAACATTGTCATTTTTGTCCTGCCAATTCATTTTCTTCTTAAAGGCTAGAGGTGTACAGAAATCTTGTGGGGGGTGGGGGAAGGAAAAAAGGAACTTGATTTTTGTTCCAATTATTATCCATATTAATTGTTCCAATTATTATGATCATTATCCAGTTAGAAGAAAGAATGAGTAGTTTTAGCCACCCATTGACTACCACTTCTACTTTTCCTGTGTGTAGTGCGGCCTGGAACTGGCATGGGATATGGCTTCAGAACTGATGCGCACAGGTCAGGTTTCCTAGAGCGGTCCAAGGAGCTGTCTGGTGCGGGGGGGTCATGTACGGGGCTGCTAGCCACGAGGGTGGCATTTCAAAACTACCAGGTCGCTCCTCGGGAGCCAGATGAGGTTTTCTGCACCTGCAGAGAGTTGCAGGGTCAGAAACCCCTCGGGGTGGTTCTGCCCTGTGTCACGGGGTCGCTCTGAGTCAGCATTGACTCGACGGCAGTGAGGTATAGCTAGCTGACCGGGGTGCCTTCTCCTTAGCAAGGGGCCTGACAGCCGCTGGAAGAAATGACAGGAGTCGTCTTTCATCACCAAGGAGTTTAAGTCTTTGTAATTATCTCAGCGACGTTTAGAAAGAATTTGCTGAAAGCGTCTTCAACCTGGCCTTCTTTCAGTCTCCGTCCAAAGCTCTGGGATGCACATTTCACCACGAAAGTAAGAATTCCTGAATTTAACCTGCCAACGTACAAAGCAGTGCCTGGCGGAGGCAGCCTTCACAGAACACGTAGGCGGTTCATGCGGGGCTCCCCCGGGGCTGCCCCCCCTGCCCCGCCCCCGTCACTCAGTGCCTTGTCAGTCTGAAATGTAGCTAGACTCCCTCAACATCTGATGGAAGAAGGAGCCTGCGTCACTCCTCTGCTACACTTTATGTCACTCTTGTTTCTTGCTGTTTCCAATGACTCCGTTTAGAATGAACAAAAAAACAGGGACTTTTCCTGCCACGTAACCAACCGCGCGGTGGCATCCCAGAACCACGCTCAGTGCCTGCGGTAGATGCCCCAGCAATGTTTGCTGACCGAGCACGGACTGATCTAAAGAGTCCAACTTTGAAGAAGGATAGCGATGTGGTTCCTGGAGACAGCCAGGGTTAGAGCCACCTCAGGCGGGCGCTCTGCAGGTTCATCTGGCTAAGGGCCTTGCCCTAGGGGTGGGGTGGGGTGGGGGTGGAGTGTGAGAGCAGCAAAAGGCAGGAGAGGCAGAGTCTGAGGACGAGTTGGGGCTGCAGAGCAGACAGGTGCATAAGGAGGGGGCTAAGGTCTTTGGGGACATAGACCCTCCCTGGGCTTCTCAGTGCCCTTGCAGAGAGCCTTCCCTCCTGAGAGGGCAGTGGAGAAAACCTGAGGGGGCTTTAAGAGTCACTGTAGGAACCTGAGATAAAACATAATCCCCCTTTTCACCCTAGAGGCACAGGTATGCCCCTGGAGCCAGGTGTTGTGCCAGCTCCCTAGGTGGTAGCCCTCTCCCTGGCCAGAGCTCATTCCTGGGTTTGCTTTCATTCCAGAGTCTGTTTAGAACTCTGGCTCCCTAATGTGATAAGGAGGGTTGTGAGTGAAAACCATACCCTCCCCCCCCCACCCCTCCCCGCAGGCAACCTCAAATGTCTCTAAGCTCAGGAAGAAAGGGTGTTCTATCCCTTTAGAAGTCAAAGCCTTCCCTTGTGGCCACACACACTCGGCTCTCACCCCTCCCAAGAACTGCTCTGTACTGCATTTAACCCTCCCCATTCCACTTAAGAGTAGAAAATACCCACGGCTTTTATTGATACCCTATGATGTTTTTATATGAGACACCCAAATCTTCCACCTACGTGCTCATTGTGAATAAGAGGTTTCATTACTATTTGTAAGCTGATGCTAATTTTTCGTTTAGAAAAATAATTTTCTTCGCAAAGAAAATACCACTAAGAAGGTTTTATTAATAGTTATAGCACTTGGCCTTCTAACCCGTGATCAACTGCAGATCAGGTAAGATCCTAATATGTCAGACTCATAAAACTCCTTCCCCCACGATTTATGGGCACTGGCACTTCCCAGGGAGTGGACGTCCCTGTCTGGTTATTGCCTTGACTGACCCTTAGGGAGATGGTATCCATAGGTTATGCCCAGTCAGCGCGGTTTATAGGCCACTTGGAAACTTCTGGAAGTCTGGATAGAGATTTTTGGACACTGAAAGCTGATGCCTCTGCACTTCAAAGGGAGCTACGTTATTAGGAGAATGGTGTGAAGGTGTGTGTGCATGTGTGTGTGGGGGGGTAGGGGGAACGGGGGGGGGGGGATGAGGCTAAACACTGACCCTATTGCCAAGGGTCAGTGGCCTACGGTGAGTCACCCCTGGCGGCTGGTGCTCCTGACACAGGACTGTGGCTTGAGGGAGAGATGGGGGACATGCCTGCGAGGAACATGGCACCAGGACTTAGAGGAGTTGTGTCGAGAGGAGGAGAGCACAGGAAGAGGGGCCACGCACAGCTCTTACCTCAGGGCTGGAGAAGTGGGTGGGCTTGCTGCCCTCACTCTCACTCGAACTGCTGCTCTCGGTCTCCGAGTCCGATCCAGAGCTGCTCTCCGAGTCACTGGAGGAGCTGCTGCTGCCGCTGCCGCTGCTGCTGCCCTTGCTGGACGGCACGGAGCCTCTGCAGTTGGTCTGCTGGACCACGGCGCTGCCAGCCCATGAGGCCCCAGAGAAGGAAAGGGAAGGAAAACCAAGTGAGCAAACACGAACACACCACCAAGCTGCCATGCACTGCGAGCCAAGGCGGGTGTGGGGGGTGGGGGGCACACAGTCGACCCGCCTTTCATTGACCACGAGCTGGAGCTATAAGAGCAGGCTCAAGGTCAGTGGCATCCTAAAGGTGGAGAGTGAACGAAAACAGAAATCATGAAACTGGGAAAGGAAGTTGGCAGATGCCCCCACCCCGCCCGTTGTCGATGGGCACGAGTCATCTGTGTGGCCATCTTAGAAGGGAGGGATGGGGGTGTCCTTTGGAAGGGACCATTTCTCTCCTGCCGCTGTGCTGGGAAGGGCTTTTCAAATGCGCGTCCACATCCAGCCATCTACCAAAAATGCAAGGAAGTCCCAACCGTCTGAAATCATTTTCAGAGCGTGAAAGTGAGCGCGGGTTTCCTGTCCGCCCCAGAGGAGGATGCAGCGTGATGGGATTAGCCACAGGGCTGTTGGGAAGGACACTACATTCTGCTCTGGGCTTTTCTGGCAGCCTCGAAGGTTCTGGAGACCACAGGGCATTTGAAGGCATCGCCCTGTGCACCCCCTTTTCCTGCCCACGGGGAGGAACGCTGCCGTCCTGAGTTGATCTTGCTTGCTTGGCTGAACACTAACCACGGTAGCTCAAGCTTGTCGTGTGCTCTTGGTGGGTTCCACACTTTAAAATGCCGGCTTACAGAAACGGCAGGGAGAGTGTACACCGGGCTTTCGTCTCCACGGTGAAAGCCACCTGGGCGTCATGACACACACTCAGAGACGCCAGGAGCAACAACACCACACCAACAACACGATGCTTTATGGGCCCCACAAACATGCACACAGCACACATCCAACTACGGGGCGACTGAGCCGAGAGGGACATTTCAGTACTCACATAATATTCAACATCTTCAAAGTCCTTTATTAATTGGACCTCTGTGCTCTTTTGAGGCCAAGTTTTAAATCCAGGAAACAAGTGGTTCCCACCCCCTTAAGCCCCCACCCCTTTAAAAAACTTTGAGTCAGCAAATCTCCGCTGGCCACTTCTTGGTGACCACGGTTGCCCCCAGGCTGAGCATCTGTGAAGCCGGGGACCTGGAATGACTTAAGGTTTATGGTCTAACTTGCAAAGCAGCCTAGACAAGGTAAAGGACTCTTTCCACCCACCCTTTAAATCTCTGACAGACGTTTGCCCCAAGGACAGAGCCTCGTAAATCAGTGATCTATGGGTGGGGGAGTGAGGGGTGGGGAGGGAGAGTTAATACTGATTGGAGCCTTGCTTTCTTCTCCTGCAAAAAAGATAAGGCAAGAAATTGTCTTGCAGGACATTTAAACATAAAAGTGCCTTTTCAGATGGCAAGGTGAGGGGGAACTGGAGTTGGTGCTCAGAGGTTTGGACTTTTCCACTAATGTCTGGGTCAGTACCTACTGTCTGACACAGTATGCAGCAGCAGAGTACAGCTGCACACGATGCCTTGCCTGAGCTGCAGTGAGAGCGCTTGTGCAGCCGCTCATCTGTGTCTGGTGTGGAATGAGGAGGAACCCTGGGTCTTGAGGCGGAGGAGGGGAAGGGAAGGCTCACGATGAGGGGGATGTAATATTTCTTTCTTCCCTTATGAGCTATAATCCGTCTTTCCTGTTGGCTGCATGGAAATGGCTGCTATTGATGGAGTCGTAGAACAAAAACCAAACCAAAACACAACCCAAGAGCCTCTTGGGTTCTGACTGGACACGGACAGCTGGGAGCCATGTGAACAGTGCAGTGGGTAGGTCCTCAGACCGTGAGGGTGAAAACGCACGGTCCCATGGCCGCCTGGGTACAAGGATGGTGGGGAGTGGAGGTGGAGGGAGAGCCGTGTCTCTGTCCCTGCCACCTGCTGGGAGGGCATTTGCAGAAACCTGGAAAATGAAGATGAATTGAGGGCATTCCGATGAGTGTGATGTGCTGCTCACACACTCTGATTGGGGATCAGTTCATTCGACCTGCTCTCATTCAAACTAAAAAGGACCCGAGCTGCTGGCTCTGTGTGGACCCACGGGCTCTGCATGCAGCCGAGGCAGCAGCCGTGTGTGTGGAATTCCCTGTGGCTCACACCACAACATGACCGACTGTCTTCTGAGAAGCGGCACTTTAATTT
>NW_022111368.1:25518812-25523309 GCF_000313985.2 Echinops telfairi | reverse complement strand
GAGGGTGGTAAGGCCTGCCTTAGAAACATTTCATCGGGAAACCCGACCCCATCGACCCGACAGCTCTGTCCTTGCCTCTTTGAACTTCTTTTTGTGGGGTGGGGCGGGGAAGGAAGAAAGAAAAGCCCGTTTCAAGGATGGGGGCCAAGTTGCCTGGGAGGCTCTGATTGTTCCAGTGTGGATGCAGGGCAACATTCCCAACCTGCTGTGAAGGCAATGCTCCGCTAACGAGTCTTTGTGGAGGGCCTTGGGGAAGCTGGTCATTGTGGCCTCCGCACAATGGCTGTTCTTGCTCTGACCACATCCAACTGCTTTGCCTCTGTCAGAGGGCAGACTGATGAGGGAAGATGATGAAGCCAGTGATGGTCATCACAACACACTAGTCCAAATGCAAGGATGGGCCATTGTCAGGTAGGTTCTTTAAAATCACAGAATCAAGAAGATACAAAAAGACACACCAGAAACACCTTTAGAAGAAAGTTTGACTTTCCCTACCCATCTCTCTCTTTCTTTATCCATCCATCCATCCATCCATCCATCCATCCATCCATCCATCCATCCATCCATCCATCCATCCCATCCAACATCAGTCTGATGAACTAATGGACCACACCAACATCAACCTTCATGACTCTGAGATCAGAAGAACTAGATGGTGCCCAGCTACAACTACCAATTGTTCTGAATGAGATCACCTTTGAAGGTCCTGGATTGAGTGGGAGAAAAATGTGGACCGAAACTCAAAATTGTAAGAGATCAAGCTTAATGACCAGAGACGGGTGGCACCCCGGAGACCATGGGCCTGACCCACTCTTCAGGCCTGGACGTGAGTAGGCAGGTCTAGAAGGTGAGTAACACTAAGGAGACATTCACAATTTAGAACATACCAATACTTCAGCTCAAAAGGGTAGCATTTTCCCCAAGGACAAGGTGCAGAAGGAAGAACGGAAATGGGACACAGAGAGGAAGTGGGGTAAGTGATGTTACATCGGGAGCACCATAAGAGAAGAGATGAAACAAACTGTCTTTAAATCACTGAGTATAAAAACAATGATCTGCTCTGGAAACTTTCGCCTACTTCACAATAAAATGTGGGGTGGGGGAGGGGAGTGTTATTAGCTGCCATCAAGTAGCCCAAATAATGCCCATTGGGATTGTGAGCCACAGGGTTTCACTGGTGACTTTCAGACACAGATAGGCAGGCTTTCTCCCTCGCCTGTCTTAGCCTGGAAATGCCGCTGATGAGCACGCTCAGCATCCTAGCAAGCCCCTGCGGGAACTAGTGCAGCATCATGGTAAGACGCACACCTCCGCCGGCAGACAGGCAGTAGTTTCACTCGGGGTGCCCCGACCAGGAATCAACACAGACTGCCTGGCCGGCAAGGGAAAAATTGTACCACGAAACCACTACTGCCCCCAGATTGAACATGACGCACTGCAATCTGCCGCCTGCCAGCTGAGGGGCATGTTTACATAGCACCGAGGATGTCTCCAAAGTTAAGTGCGTTGATTTTCCCCCCATGGACACTTGACTTGATGTCCACACAGCGTCAGACAACGTCTGCAGGCTGCCTACTAAGTGCTTGCTTGGCCCTGTGACATTTCATGAATACAAAGTGCCACGGACTTGCAGGCAATTAACTGTCACTGAGATCACAGGATCAAAGCCTTTGTCACCAAAGCCTCAAAAGCCTCAGATAGTGCCTGGCAAGGCACAGGCATCAGCCTGGTGAATTGAAAAGGAAAAAAACCCCAAAACACTGTAGAATTCATGAGTTTTTAAAAAGGGTCTTTAAAAATAATTTTAAAAATAGATTTAACCTTTTAAGGCAATTACAATCTACTTTTTCCAATAATAGAGGTCTACACATACATGTGTATTGATGGGTCCTTCAGTATTCATGTGGTGACCTGTGTTGACAAGTCTTCCTTTTGGAGGATGCTTACTTAAATCTCCTCTAAACTTCACCTGCTGCAATTGAAGGAGCACTTGTGGCATAGTGTGGCATGACCAGGTGGGCCGCTGACCCCAAGGTCAGAGATAAGAAGTCACCAACTGCTCCGTGGGAGAAAGATGAGGCTTTCTACTCCATAATGAGCAGCAGTCTTCTTGGAAATTCTCGTGGGGTTGATGGTAGTGAGGGTCCTCCCCATCCCCCCACCCAAAAAAAACCCTGATCATTAAAGCACAGCTTCCTCATGGGTAGCTTGTTTCCTTTTTGTATTATTATTTCATGACATATTTATGCTCTGAGGGAGTGAGTTCCTACAACATTCTAAGGGATCTGTGTCACACCCTTTTCTTTGGCTCCAATGGTACACTCCTTGCCTGGTCCGGCCCAATACAGACTAGGAAAGAAAGATCTGGGACCTACCTGACAAACCTTGGCTCTCACAGCCTGAAGGATGCTCCTGTCACTCACGGTGGACCCTACTCTAAGGCTGCCCACAAGCTTCCAAGTCACAGTACGCTGGTGACAGGTTTTCTGCCTGGTGAGTGCCATGTGGACAGCTGTGACAGCCAGCACATGGCCACACATCCTGGGGGCACTTCATCAGGACGGACACTAGTAATATTTCAGATACGATTTCGCACTCGACAAATGCCTGGATCCCAGACCACCAGCTGTGCCCTGGCACCAGCACCCCTCTGGAGCATCCTTATCAATATTGTTTGATCGAACATTATAGCCATGCGATAGGAAGGGAAAATGACATGGCTATCCTGAGGAAGTTCAGTATTAGTAGGCCATTGCCCCCAAACGCGAGCCAGAAAGTCAAAATGTAGTGCTACTATGGTTCAAGGTCATGCACCCATATGTTTATCCCAAACAAAACGGGCTTATGTATGTCTCTGTAGTCAGTGGATGGCTCTCGCAGTATGACACTTGTATCAGTCTCCTTGAGGTAACCCTGGTGGCCTAGTGGTTATGCTTTGGGCTGCTAACTCCAAGGTCAGCAGTTTAAAACCACCAGCAGCTCTGAAGGAGAAAGACAGGGCTTTCTACTCCCATAAAGGAGTGCAGTCTTGGAAACTGTACAGTCAGGGGCAGGTCTACCCAGTCCTATAGGGCTACTCCTCAGTTGGAATCGACTCGATGGCGGTGAGTGAGACAGTCTTGTAAGGGTGCCTTCAAAAACAGGCCCAATCAAAGCAGTGGGTTCTGAGGGGATCTGCTGGGCCAGCTAATTTCAAGTAAGTAAGGGGCAGCTCAGAAGGTTATTGTGACTCTATTTTTGTTGTTCCAAAGGTGTGACCTTGATAAGATTATCTCAGAGGAACATGAAATTCAACGAGGGGTTATTAGAAAGAAGTTTTAAGACAACTGATAACTGGATCCATGAGAAACAGGCCAGGAAACTTGCACAGAAGCACTTCCTACCCATCAGAACACCATACCTGGCCTCCCCTTGAGGGTGGTAAGGGCTGCCTTAGAAACATTTCATCGGGAAACCCGACCCCATCGACCCGACAGCTCTGTCCTTGCCTCTTTGAACTTCTTTTTGTTCCCCAACTCAAAGACAGCTGAAAAGGCACGTGATTTGAGTCCCTTGAGGATGTCCAAACTGCAGTTCTTAAGTGGCATAAACAGAAGAAGAGATCAGGATTCTTTGGGGGAAGAAGGATTCGAGAGAATAAAAGCACTGTCTACAGAAGTCTATAGACCTAGGATGGGGGCTATGTGGAGAAACAGTGACTTCACATTTTGATGTATTTTGGAGCAATACTTTTTGACTTAAGCATGTATCGTCACTGCCATTCTTAGACTTTCCTCTCCTCACAATTCCCCCTTAAACGTGGCTCTTGAGGCTCCTCAAGGTCTTGCCTCAATCAGATAGCCACCGTCACTTCCACAGAGCAGCCCCAGGCCCCCTAAAGCACAACCACAGCAAGTTTCTCACAATCTTGATATGCGTGCCTGCTTATTACCAGGCAGCTGTGCACATGCTAATTTCACGTGTGAGGAAGTTCTTCCTCCCTTTCTTCTTCGGTCACTTCCTTCTCATTCCTCAGGACTGTGTCCCCAAGTTAACCTATTCTGTAAACCTTTCCTTAGATCCCCCAGGCATAACTGATGTCCCAATCAGTCCTAGGCCCTGATAATCAATAATCTGTTCTCCAGCTCTATAATTTTTCACTGTCAGAATATTACATGCATGGAATCGTGTAGTATGCATCCTCTCCAAAGATCAGATTTATTAAGATATACTTTACATAGCACAGTATAGATCCTTTTGCAACGGACCCCCCCCACCCACCCACATCTCTCTCCAGTTGGCATAATGCCCTTCCAATTCATTAAAGCTGTCTTGGCAAGTTTGTCCTAAAATTTCTATTTGCATTTTCTTTCTATCTTCTACTTCTTTGCTGAGACGTTATCATTTTATGACAGCTCCTTTAAAGTCCTTCTTAGAGGATTCTAACATCTGTGTCATTTTAATACTGGCATCTGTTCACTGTCTTTCTCAATCGAGATTTTCCCAGTTCTTGGTACA
>NW_022111368.1:25510994-25518126 GCF_000313985.2 Echinops telfairi | reverse complement strand
GGATTTTCCTGACAACATGCCCAAAGTCCATGAGACAAGTCTCGCCATCACTGCTTCTAAGGAACATTCTGGTTATACTGCCTTCTCCCAAGTCGGGTTTGGTGGTTCTAACTTGTCCAAAATAGAGATCGTTATCTGTTCTCTCATCCAATTTTGTTTTCACGTATTTTTCCCCCTTCATTAAATTCGCCCAAGGTCTGCTGGCTTTGCTTTATCGTCAAACAGCTCCTGAGCTACAGGCAGTCATTTTCGTGTTTTCTAGCGCTGCTCCTGTCCGCACTCTTCAGGTTCGCCTCACATCTCTTTCACAATCTCGAGTCGGCGGCTTAGTTCAGCGGCTTCTATCCTGCTTGAATGCTGGAAGCTTCAGGGACCATCCCTTTGCCTCTGAGAGTATCGACAGTTCTAGGTGGTCCTCCTAGTTTTCAGTGTCTTTACTTCCTATTCCGATTGTTAATGTCATCTGAAAGCCTCCTTTGATCAAACAGATTTCAAAATTGCTTTTTTAATACAAGGTGATATTTAAGAGGCATGCCACCTTAATTACACTTAGGCCCCAAACATAAACAAGACTGGAACATAGCTTAGCAGACGTGAGAACTTCAGGTGGGATTTGTGACTAGTCCTTCAGGCTCACCTAGGACAACCTGGAGACGGTAAGGGCTGGAAGGCAGGGCAACATGCCGGACACAGTGGCGGGGTGCTGCTCAGCCCCCCCAGGGGCCATTCTACCCACAGGCAGCTCTACTCACAGGGTCGCCATGAGTCAGCATCGATTTGATGGCGTTGAAAACGAGATGAATGGGCTGGAGCTCTGGTGGCACAGTGGCTAAAGTGCTCTGCTTCGAACGGGAAGGTCACAGGTTTGGACCCAACTGCTCTGTGGGAGAAAGCAGACGTGACAGTCTGCTTCTGTCAAGACGTCAATGTTGGAAATGCAGCGAGAGTTCTACTCTGTCCTACAGGCTTCGGTACGAGTCAGGGTCATGTTGATGGCAATGGGTTTGTGGCCACCTGTCAACTGTCAACCTACAGATCGGAGGTCCAACTCACCGGTGGGGGGGCGGGGGGCACATGGGAGAAAAGCCTTGGCAGTCTGCTTCCCATGGAGCGATTCTGTTCTTGTAACAGTTTGGAGTCAACTCGATGGCAATCGATACCCATAGGGATGGGCTGGAAATAGGGAATGACCCAGGAAAGCAATGAAGACTATAAAGAAGACGTAGGCAGCACGATGTGTATTCCAAAGGTCCCAGAGGGCTTCTGCAGACTTTACTGTGTCACGTGCCATTGAGCAGATTCTAACTCATAGCGACCCTGTAGGGCAGAGTGGACTTGCCCCGTAAGTCTTCTTAGGCTGTGATGTATGGAAGATCACCAGACGCTTTTCCTAGGAGCTTTGGGTAGGTTCAAACCACTGACCCTTGGGCTAACAGCCAACTGCTGACTCATCGTGCTGACATTCAGGAAGGGAAAAGACAACAGTATTTCTGAAAAACCAAGGCAAACTCACTGCCATCAAGTCAGTGCTGACCCACAGCGACCCTTAGGACAGGGTGGAACTGTCCCCGTGGATTTCCAGCCCTGTCCTGAACTTCCCTGATTTTCTGTTTTGGATGGGGAACCCTTATACTTTACTAGAGAACAAGGCTCTGGGGTATATTTGCAGCCATGTGAACCAAGGAGCAAAATACTTAACAAAGAGAAAATTTAACATTGTTCTCAAATATTCCTGTGCTTGATGATACGTTCTCTCCACCTCCCTTCATAGTTCCAAAATGACTGCCTTTTCTTTGTGGACTAAGGTTGGTCAAAGGACAGTTCCCAGTCATTTTTCTCTGGACTGAAGACCTTGGGGCCCTCGGGTCCCATCTTCATGACAGCATCTTGGGCGTGTCTGTAATGATCACTGGAAGCAGAGCAGTGTTCCCACATCATGTTTGTGCCATGGGCAAGCTTTAGGCTGGGAACCCTGGTGGTTGAGGGCCCTGGAGGAGGCTGGACTTGTCCGCACAGCTTACTGCATTGCTGTGGCCTGGGTACCCTGTGAAGGTCTGTGGCCTGGAGGAGCTGCCACCAGGTAGTACACACTCACTGCCCTATCCTTAGTCAGGAGAGTGGTGACCTGGTGACAATCTCTTCTTGGTCCAAAGAGCAAACTAAAATAGGACCCCACTGTCTTCTCTCATGGTTGGGACGAGAGCTGTAACAGGGCGGAGAGCCCAGGCCCGCCGTGTGAAGGCTGTGGAACCTCACGTACACACCTGCCCACCTTCTTGCCAGAGCAAGGTGGAAATGGACTGAGGTGAAGGCCATCTGTGTCTGAACGGCGCTCTGGAGATAGTGTGGGAGTCAGGGGATATGAAAGGGAAGGGTATCATCCTGGGCTTGAGGTGCAAGTGGGAGGCTGACGGGGGGGAGGGCCAGTGCCAGGTGTGGGTGTGCCCTGAGTGGGTTGGCCCCCAGATAAATGCGCAAGCTTCTGAATTTGGCCTCCTTAGCATGCCTGCCCCTGACCCCTGACCTTGCAGCTGGATGTGGGCAGGGAGTCTCCTCAGCGGGGCCATGCAGGTCAGCCAGGGTGCATGGCTCGCCCGTGCCAGGATTACAAGGATGCCAGGTCCACGGGCTTTCACTCGGGACTGCTTGTGAAATACTAAATACTGCAGGAGCCCGAGTTTCTCCCTCACCCTGTCCTTGGGGGTTATATTCTCAGGGACAGCTTTATTTGCGGGAGCCTACAAGCCCTGCCGCTCCACTGAGCTCCGGGAAGAAAGAGCTTCTTTATGCCTGGGAGAGCAGCTCCTGGACCCTCCAGCAACTAGTCTTTGAAAGCAATCATGCCAGCGAGCCTATTGCCATCTACTTATTTACCTAGCTCTTGACTTGACTGATCTACAGCAGTGGTTCTCAACCTGTGGGTCACAACCCTTTTGGGGAAGGGGGGTCGAACGACCCTTTCACCGGGGTCGCCCGATTCATCACAGTGGCAAAATGACAGTGATGAAGTAGCAACAAAAATAATTTTATGGTTGGGGGGGGGGTCACCACAACATGAGGAACTGTATGTAGGGGGGGTCTTGGCAAGAGGAAGGTTGAGAACCACTGCTCTAGATGGTCTGTTTAAGGAGGCCTCTACACGATGCAGCCCAAACGCTGCCCGCAGGGGACCTCCACAAGCCTTGTAACAATAATTTTTTTCCATGTGAGTAGTTTGACTGTTTTTGCCTTTTTTTTTAATATTGAGGGTTTTTTGGGAGCTATAATTCACAGACTGTAAACTTACCCATTTAGAATGTATGATAGAATGTGGTTCAGTCTAGCCACAAGGTTGGGCAACTATCACCACATCCTAATTTTAGAGCACTTTGTGTCCCCCCTAAAAGAAGCCTCATATCTATTGGTGGTCAATTGCCCTTGTTCTTTTGACACGGCACCTTTTAGCGAGCATAATCTTTCCCCAGGTTCATCCATGTGGTAGCGTGCACTTGTCTATTCCTTTTCATTGGAAAATGGTCTTCCGTGGTGTGGCTAGACCACATTGTACTGGCCTGCCATCGGAGCAGGCAGTGTTCTGCTCTGCCGGGCATCGGGTCACCGTGAGGCAGACCGACCACATGCTATTTCACAGCCACAACGTTCATGTCTGGATGGGCACCATTTCCCTTTTTGTGACTTTCATGTGTGAATTTGGGGTGGATGTTTTCATTTTCCTTGGGATACAGACACAGGTGTGGAATTGTTGAGGTGTTGGGCAATTCTACGTTAACTTTTTGAGGGGCTGACAGAACACTTACTCAAGTGGCTGCATCAGTCACATTCCTGACCACAGTGCACGGGGCTCCATATCCTCTCGAACACTTGAACACTTGTGATTGTCTTTTTTCTTATGTTTTATTACAGCTATCCTAGAGGCTATTGGGAGTCCCTGGTGGCACACACGCTAACAAGTGTGGGAGTTCGAACCCACCTAGAGGAGCCTTGGAAGAAAAGCCTGCTGATCTGCTTCTAGAAGCGAATGCAGCCCTTGCCAGCATGAGGGAGCACAGGTCTGCTCTTAATCCAAAGGGGCTGCTTGGGACTGGAACTCACATGATGGCATCTGGTTCCTTTGTTGTTTTAGGTACCATTGCATTTGCTTTTGATTTGCATTTTCCTAATTGGCCATTTGTTTATCTTCTTTGGAGAAATATCCATTAAAATCCTTCATTCTTAACATTTAAAAAAAATCTTCAGAGCTGAGTTGGAAGAATAGATGATATATTCTGACTCTAAATCCCTTACCGGACATATAAGTTGCAAGATTTTCTCCCATTCTATTAGCTGTCTTGTCACGTTCTTGATGGTCTAACTTGCGGCACAAGCATTTTTAATTTTAAGAAGTCCAACTTACCTCTCGTTTCCTTTGTGGTTTATACTTACTTTGTTTGGGAATAAATGCTGACATGTATCTCATGGCCATGGAGTCCATGCCGACTCACACAGACCCTACAGACCCTCACACGAGCCTTCACAACATGTCAAAGGAACTTATTTCCAAGTCCCTCCCTCCCCTGGGCTTCACGATAAACCTATAGACCAGGATCATCCAGTAGTGTCAGTTTCATCCACATCCCAGAGGGAGAAGCAGCTAGGTTACATGACCTGGACAAGGCTGCATGCCTAATTCATGGGAGAGAGAGCCGGGGACCCTGGTCTCTGGTCCCCAGGGCTACCCTAAACCCTTTGAGGGGTGCAACTTCCTCAGCAAGAACAATACATTGTCAGTGGCTCCACGGCCTCAATCTCTCATCTTTATAAAAGGTTTCCATGTGACACAGGCTGGTGTGGAGGTTTAGAATCAGACAGACACTGATGGTCAATTTACTTCTTTGACTTTGTGGCTGGGTGCCTGGGTGGCTGGGGGGGTGGAGTTATTGAATCTCTGTGAACTTCAGCTGTCTGTTATTAAGAGGTAACCTCGTAGGTTTACTGGGAGAGAGGGCTTGTAATATTCTTAGCACAGTGCCTGGGACATCCTGGGTGCTCAGTACATAGTAGCTAATAGCAGTTTTTGATTGTTACTGAACTATCATACTTCTTACATAGTAGCCCAGCCCAGTACGAATTCCTCCACCAAGTAGGAATTCTCCACCTGCATTATCACCGTCTGTCATGCACCTGGACATCTCATAGGATTATAAAGTATTTGATGAAGAAGGGAGTTTAGCAAACAATTTGCCTCCAAAAGGCAAATGGCTTGCCTTGTCCAAGGTCACCAAGGAAAAGCCACTACCGATGCCACATCTCTTAGAGAGCTCTTCTTGTACTCTCCATAGGCCAGGCTGCTCTTGGGCAAGCTCCAGATGGCTGTGATCTTGAGCAAGGTCAAAGGATGTTTCTGAGGGAGATTGGAGGGCCCGGGGAGTCTTGGCAATGTCTGATCTGGCTCTGGAAAACCCCCCTCCCTCCTCAGCTGATCTCTGTCTCAGTAAAACCAATTCCATTTCTCTCCTGTGTTTAAAGCAAATAAAGCGGGCTTCCGCGTGTCAGAAGCATGCGGTGTTTAATTTGCATCTCACCAAGGAACACAAGCCTTGAGGATGATGAGCGAGAGGGATTTTTATGGAAACCAAATCACAGCCTCAGAGCCACAGGAGTTGTGGCCCTATCAGCTCAAGCTGTGATCTTGTTAACCGCTATAAACCAAGAGGGGCTTGCTCCTCGGATAAGGACTCTCAGGGCAAGCGCAGAAAATTCCATTCAGGTGTTTCTGTGGGAAATGCTGCTTGCTGGGCCTTTAAAGAAGCCTGTGCAGCAGAGCACATCTGAGAAACTCATCAGTGCCTGGCTCTGGGAAACCGGGACCACTAAGGATCTGTGTGTGGCATCCCTGAGAAGCCCCAAGGGGGTGCCCTTCCAGGGTGGGCTCATGAGTCTCATGGAAGAATCAGGTTCTTGTCATCTTTTCTCACCGCCACCTGTGGCTTGTCTTTTCTCAGCAGCTACCGTCTTCACAATCGCCTGACAATGACCAGAGCAAAGGGATAGTCCTGTCTGGTCCCTCCCTCTTGTCTTGTGTCACTGGTTGAATTGTGCCAGGGATGCACGGTCCAACCAGTCTCTTAACAAGCTTAGTGAGCCCATCTCCGTTCAATATTCAGTCCCTATGACTGGAGAGAGACTCGCCTCTCTTAAAGACATGGTCACTCAGTTGTTGTGACTGTCAGATATACAGTCATTGGTGTCTTCCACATTCAGGAAACCCGCTTCTTTGGTGAGATTCCAGGCAGATGGGGCAAACCAAATTGGTCAGCGGTCCATTACCACACCGGCAAGGATAAGGCTGTCTGGCTAGGTCATTTCAGCTAAGATTCAGAGAACGCATCCTTCAGCCCGGGAACATGGGCACCTAGACTTCTGGTCACGGCTATTCTAAAAACTTCAGGGTTGGCCTCCACCTCCTTACATATTAGACAATAGGGCAACAGCCACCTCCACAGTCCTTCCGAATCTACTGCAGGTCCATCGGGATTGTTTTCTGCCACCATGAGTCTTTGGAGCTATTGTCTTGCACTGTTCTGAGGGGCGTGGGGTCAGAGAGCAGACACTGAACCCATGCCCTCAGAGCCGAGATTCTACAAGAATGTGCTAAGGAAGAGAGCCCACTGGAAGCGCTCAGTCCTGCGATACCGTTCTTAGTCCTGAGAGTCTGGAGACCAAGGAGACACGAGGGGTCTCCACGAGTTGGAACGGACTCAACAACAGCCGGTTTGCTTACTGTTGGTTTCCCATTTGTGGAGGCCAGTGTTTAGCTCACCCGACTGATCAATCAATGGATTAACCTACGTATCTATCAAAGCAAAGAACCACAGCAGATGGACCCAATTCCCTACACGGTCATGACACTGAAACCCCAGACGCAAACATCCAACTGAACAGAATACGCAACTCTTCTGAGCAGGCTGCTCTGAGACAAATGCCAGGACTGGGGCTCCGCCACGCGGCCATGCACCCCACCAAGCTGGTCCACTGCTGCGGGAAAGCGGCCCAGGGGCGGTATGAGCCTTGGGCAGGGGGTCCCCTCCAACCATCAGTGGTTGACTTCATACCGAGCCCGCAAACGATGCCCATGCTTGAATATGACATTCAC
>NW_022111368.1:25507675-25510201 GCF_000313985.2 Echinops telfairi | reverse complement strand
GACCTAGCGTGTCTTTGGGAGCAAAAATTAATATAAGACACTGTCTTATTTTTGGGGAAACAGGGTAGAATGAAGAGCAGTGGCTCCGGGCAGCAGGTCTGCAAACCTCTCAGCCACAGACCTGGCCCATTCTGGTGGCATTTCCCAGCAGATCAGCCTCTCACGTGCCGAGCTGCCACTTGAACACACCCGCGGCTGGGGTCAGGACATGAAGAGGCCCTGACAGGGCTCTGGGAGCAAAGTCAGGAGGATGCAAACACGGACTAGGGTGAGACAGTCCAGGAACCCCCAGGCCAGACTCAAGCTTTGGTCTGCGCCTTTGAACCTAATTGTTCTCGTCGGTGGCTGCCGAGATGATGCACTCACGGCGGCGGTGCCCTGAGTATAGAGCATTGTGCAGAACTCTGCTCTGTGGGGCTTTCAAAGGCTGTGGTGTTTGGGGAACAGGTCACCAGACCTTTCTGCTGATGCACCTCTGAGTGGCTTCGGACTGCCAACCTTTCACCTGGTAGGAGAGTACTTAACCCTCTGTGCCACCAATCACTCCGCTTCAAATGAAGTTCACAGGAGATCTGATGATGAGGGGAGGAGAGAGCAGGAGGCAGGTATCCAGCAGGATGTCAGAGCATGCCTGGCTGTGTGTGCAGCAGGGAATGCCATGCAGTCCAGTGCGTGCTGAGACCACTCTTAAACTAAGCCAAGGTGACCAGCCATACGCTTGGTCCTGCCTGCTTGGAGCCACGGACTGGAAGGCACACCCATGTGAACCTGAGTGAAGGGGAGGCCAATATACAAGCAATAGAGGGAGGTTAGGAAAAAGGAAGGGGGACTGAGGAAGACACGGGGAGGGGCACAATACCAGTGAACTATGATTAGTTGCTTGGACAGACCCTCAGGCTGAAACAGATGTGGGAAAGAGGGTGGGCATATGCCCACAAATAGATAGAGGTTTTACAGAGGACACTTGTACATGTGTACTTACCTTTGCTGCATATACATCCACAAATAGGGTGCTGCAAACAGGGGCGAAGTGATGCACACGTCTTAGACACAACCAGACTTTCTGAGGGAACATATTACTGGGTCTGGGGGCTAGGATCACAGTCCTGAGGGATTACCGCTCTACTTTCGTGAGTATCAACTGGGGTCACTGGAAGTACATCAAAGTACCGTCCTATTTTATTGAGCAGGACAGAGGAAAGAGGAGTATTGAAAATCAAGTCTGTATGCACACAATCAGCTGCATGGTCTAGTGCACCGCGGGAACCTCAGCCTCCACAAACCACCCTGCGCTCAGAAGAACTAGAGGGTGCCCAGCTACGAATACCAAGTGCTCTGAAAAAGATCGCACTGGAAGCGCCTGGATAGAATGGGAGAAAAACATGGAACAAAACTCAAAAGCCTAAGTGAAACCACGCTAACTGGCCGGGCAGTGACTGGTGGAACCCCCAAGACTCTGGTCCTCAGTCACCCTGCCAATCTGGCACTGAACTCACCCCTGTGTTAGAGTCATCCCCATTTAGCACCCAGTGGGTGGCACCGACCCCAGGATAGAGGGTCGGGGAAGAAGACTGGAAACAGGAGACACCGTGAGGAAGTCAGACATGCGGCGGGACACTGAGGGGTTTGCAACGGATGGGTGGACACAAAATGTACATACACTGGACACAATGTACCTAAAATGCACATAAAACTGATGGTCTGCTCTGGAAACCGTTGCCTATGACACAACTAAAATCCACAAAGGAAAGAAACTAAGCTGCTGGATGCTCAGACTGCCCCCCACAGTCCTGGCTTGGGCAGAGGTCTCGGGGTTCCCTAGTTCTTGCATAGAATCACCCCAATACCTGTTTGCTTGGAGCTGGGCACTTGGCTTACTAATGCAAAGGTAGAAGATTTTGAGGACTCGCTCGCTGGGTAACCAAGGTGGTGACAGTTGGGGAAGCTCACAGAGGCTCTGTGGAGATGGGGTTTTTGGATACGTTGGAGTCCCATGTAATTAAAATAATGTTGAATTAAAATTGCCACTTCAGTAATTGCTTTTATCTTATAATATTTACTATCACTGCCACTGTGTAACTTATCACATTAATTACTGGTGCGTGTGTGGGGGATTTAGGCAATGAATAATTAATAGGATTCCATAACCAAGGGAGTCATAGCACTTAAGAAACAGAGCTTGAAAGAAGCAGCAGCGACACACAGGCCTGTTAATGAGAGCCCCATGGCCGGCAGCCCCAGGCGAGGGGCTAGCGCCTCACCTGCTGGGATGAGGGGTCAACAGAAAAATCTCTTTGGCTATGCTACCGATGTGGAAACAGGTCAGGGATTCTGCTCTGTGGTAGCAAGACAAGAGTATTCACTTGATCAGAGTAGTCACTCTTGGCCCTGGTGGAAGAGTGGTTACATGGTTGCAGTTCAAAACCATGAGACACTCCACAGGAGAAAGACGAGGCTTTCTACTCGTAAAGCGTTACAGTCTCTGAAACCCCGAGGGCCAGTTCTACCCTGTCCTACAGGGTCCCT
>NW_022111368.1:25503381-25506936 GCF_000313985.2 Echinops telfairi | reverse complement strand
GTTTCTTCAGGACCCTGAATGATATACCTGGGAGACAGCACACCAATTTAATAACATACAGGTGATTTCCCGCTTGAAATTCTACCAAGTATCTTAGGGGTTCTGTGAGGGGACCCTAAATAAAACGACAGGGAGCGAATTAGTTACAATTAATCACAGGCTGGGAAGTTTGGAGACCTGGGAATTCATACTTCAAGACAAGCCGGAAACGCTCTGTTTGAAAGGCAATGTGATTTGTGGTGTCATGCAAAAAAAGACACTGCTGGAGAAGCAGTGGGGGATGATGAAACTGTATCTGAGTTTGTTACAAAGTCACGCAACTCAGGGTGGAGCTGCCCTTTAAGCCTCCTGTAAGATGACAGGAATGGAAAGCAGTCTTATGTAACCATTTCTCCCAACCAGAAACAACGTGTTTCCATCCTAGGGCAGGGAACCACTGTCAGCTAATTTAGATCCCTGGAGTTGCCCAACAGAGACCCGGGGGTTTCTATAAAAAGAAACGCACCGAACTGCGTGGGGCTGCAGGTGCAGACAATGCAGCCATCGAGGCCTTTGGCGAATCCCCCCAGTTGTCCTCCAGCACCCCCCCCTCAGCCCAGTTCTCCTGCCTTTGGTCCACCGACCATTGCAAGGTGGTGTTTTATTCAACACGACCGCTTGGCGATCATGTTGGAAGGCAATTAGGCCAAGGGAGCAAAGATTTGGGAGGAAAGAGAGATGCCTGGTGTGGCCTGGGCTCCCCTCACGGAGGAGCTGAGCATTTTGAGAACAGGGGCTTTCAAGAGGTGAGTTGGAGGTTGAGATGGAGGAGCATCATTTCAGCAGAAAACAGCAACTAGTCGGAGGCTGAGAGTGGGGAAGGACTCAGGGCTGCCGCAGGAGAGCTGGCCGGAGCAGGATCTGTCACTGGACCTGGAAGACTGACCGCCAGGGCTCCTTACAACTGGGGCAGTGAGGCCTCAAGGAGCCTGGGTCACCAGCCATCTGGAGACTACCTTCCATCAGGATCTGGACGCAGGGCCTGCTCAGGTGCGTCAGACTATCTCCATCAGGATCTGGACGCAGGGCCTGCTCAGGTGTGTGGCACAGGCAGGACTCCCCCTTCCAGGAGCTTATTAATGTGCCCATCCTCCTCCAACTGTTCTCCAAAGTCCCCCCGGGTGGGGCTGACAGCGGAGAAACACACCGAGCCCTGCTGTCCCCAAGAACCCCAACCTCAAGTCAAATAAAAGGCTTACATTGGATTTTTTCTTTCACTAGTGGCCTGATTCTTGTGGGAACTGCTACCTACCATGCCACTCAATCCAAATCAATGTCCTTTAAACAGGTCCTGCCCTCCTGCTAATAGGTGAGGCTTTATTAATGGAGGAATCGCTTTTTATCCAGTTGCTAGAAACAAAAGGCTTGCAGTGAAAGTATTTTCTCGGGTAAAATTCAATATTGGCACCAATTCAATATTGGTTATAATTAGAGAGCCCGTGTAACTGATGGCTTCTATCTGGAGACCTTCAGGAGGGGAGGGGTTCCTACTCAGCATCCTGTGGGAGCACAGGCATGAAGTTGGGGTGAGCAGTAGTGCCGGTGTAATTAGCCCATCAGGACCGTCCTGCCCAGGGTCATAGTGCCACCAGCAATCCTGAGCTCCTTGGACATGTGACTCCATTGCTCTACGCTGCAGTTTCTCCATGTGGAATATGGAGGAGCCCCGGGGGTGGGGTGGGGAGTACTATGTCGTCTGTTAACCACAAGGTCAGCAGCAGTTCAAAACCCCCAGCCTTTCTATAGGAGAAAGGTGAGGCTTCCTACTCTCCTAAAGAGTTACAGTCTCAGGAACACCAGCGGCTAGAGAGTAACAGTCTCAGGACCTCCAGGGCAGTCCTACTCGGTCCTGTGCGCTCACTATGTGCTGAAACTGACTGACTGACGGGGTGGCAGTGAATTTTTGGTTAGCACAGTGCAAAGGTCAATGCACTTGGTTGCTGGTGGGAGGTTTAAGCCCCCTCAGAGGGGCCTTGGAAGATCTCCACTCCGCTCCTTCCTCTCTGCCATCTAGTCAGTGCCGACTGACAAACACTGCAAACCACTGGGGGCACAGTCCTACTCTGACTCGCACGGATGGGCTTCATGAGTCAAGAGTCAACACGAAGGCCACTGGTTAGAATGGAGATAATGGCATTTACCCCAAAGGGCTGTTACCTGGCATGAAATGAGAAGACAGAAAACCCTAATGCCAGGTGGGGTAGGGGGTGGGGGTAGGGGACTGGCACAGCAGGCCGTCTGCTCCAGGCAGCTGCAAGGTATTGTTTTGTCAGAGAGGCTTTTTGTCACATGGCTTTTGTGGTCGCTTTCTAACAACCAAGGCCCATGCCCACAGGCCACTTCAAATGGCACTCCTCAGCCCCGTGCCTGGGGCAACGGATGACTGAGAAAATGAGTCACAGCAGCAAAGGCCTCTGATATGTGGCTCAAAGCACCTCCACGCATGCGGGTGTGATGCCCTTCTCTCCTCCAGCACCAGGAGGCGGTGGGCTCAATAGAGGTGACTCTCACATGTTAGGACCCGTGGCCACCCCATAGGACAGGGTACAACTGCCCCTGTGGGTTGCCAAGGTTGTGAATCTTCCCAGGAGCAGAAAGCTTCGTCATTCTCTTGAGGAGAGGCTGGTGGGTTTGAACTGCTGACCATGGGGTAAGCAGCTCATCGTGTACAGGAGTCGGAATGAACTTGACGGCAGTAGTGACTTTGTAAGTCTTCGGGGGCAGGTGAGGAAGCATGAACTGAAGTGGCTCCCTGACTCACTGGCTGCTAACAGGGAAAGCCCAGCCCAGAGGAGGGAGAGGCCGAGCCAGGGGTGGCTGGCCTTCCACTCTTGGCCTGGCCTGGGCTTCCTCGAGGCCTTGTCTAATTAGCCGGATGAGGTCAGCAGTGAGCAGACAAATTTTCCCTGCTCAAGTAGTTGATTTGGCTTCAACCTACTGGTGGGGCAGCCTCGTGAGTCAGTAGAGGACACACAGAATGCTGCCTCTTCGGGGAGGGGGCGGCATGAAAATTCAAACCCAAGGTCACTGAGTAAAGGCTGCAGAACCTGCTCAGAATCCCAAGACTCAGATGGTTCATCCCAGTAAAAGGGCTGCAGCTGCTTGTGGCGAGGAAGGGCAGAGCTGGGCGTGGGCCTGTGGCTAGCAGGGAGGGACATGGGGGCTGTGGTGCTACAGCTGGCCCGACAGTCACTTGCCTGGTGCCAGCACAGGACGAGGAGCTGGATGCTGGACGGGAGTTGCAAAGGTCAGGCTGCTCCAGTTCGCTTGGAGCACATTAACCTTTCTGCAGCAGCCGGGGAGTTCAACGTGCTCCAAGATGCAGTCATCAAAGGCCGCCGCCCTGGGCAGCCAACACTGGCCCAAGGAGGGCCCGGATGGGCGTGGGACGCACAGGGCCACTTGCCGAGTGGGGGAGAGGCTGCACTGGCTCCCTGCCCAGAGTCAGCAGCTGGAGGGCAGTACTCTCCAGCTGGCCTGGGTCGGCCTGGGGAGAGAGGAGGTGGAACTGGGGGG
>NW_022111368.1:25501005-25502342 GCF_000313985.2 Echinops telfairi | reverse complement strand
ACACACACACACACACACACACACACACACACGGAACAGTTTCTGACTCTAACACATGAGGAAGGAGTCCCTCCTGAAGAGTTTAAAACAATCAGTTACATGCATTGTCTTAAAGGTCAAAACTCTCTTAAATATGCCTACGCTCCAGGCACCCCATCTGTTCTACCAGCTCCGGGTGATTGTGGGAAGGATTAAGTCAAAGAGGTAAGATTAATTTTCGCCCCGAGGCTCCTCCTAACGTGCCCTCCTCTGCCAGGCATCAGGCAGGAAGTCCATATGAGTCCTCTGACAGTCCCAAACCCACTAAAGCCATCTTCAAGGGCAATTAGTGGCTTTATACAACTCATTACTTATTTACTCAAAAGACTGTAACAGTTTCTTCCCGGCCGCTCACTTCTATTGTGTGAAATACATGTTTGGGACCTTTTAAAATGTGTATTATTTACCTGATAGAACTCAATGGCTTCTCTGGAGCCATTCAGTTTTATTGCGGAGATTAGCACTGAGGGGCTTTTTAAAAAGTCAAGCTTTAGACCTGACAGCCTGTGTTTGCTCACGCTGTTCATGCGGCCTGTGGCGTGAGCAGCCTGCAAAGGCCTCTACGTGGGGCCGGTGGAGCTCAGACTTGGGAATATGTATGGGTGCTGCAGGGCCCACCAGAGAGGAGCATGGGGCCTGTATATCAGAGTAGAACTGGGCTCCCCAGAGTTTCCAATGGCTAGACTTTCAGAAGTGGATCACCAGGCCTTTCTTCCGAGGCACCTTTGTGTGGACTCAAACTATGGTGCTGGTGAAGAATACAGAAAGTCCTGTGGAGGGACAAACTGATCTATCTTGGGACAAGTAGAGCCAGAATGCTCCTTAGACACAAGGATGGTGATCCTTTGTCTCACAGACGTTGGGCATGCTGTCAGGAGAGACCGATCCCTGGAGAAGGACATCATGCTTACTAAAGTCGGGGGGCTCGAGAAGGTGGGTTGACCGCAGTGGCTGCAACAACGGGCTTGAACGTAAGAACAATGGTGGGGAGGGCGTGGGGCTGGGTGCTGCTTCATTCTGTTGCACATGGGGGCTGTGCCTCGACAGCCCGAGCGCAGCTTGAGCCTAACACAGAGGGCGTTTCTGTCATCCCGTTCATTCAACTTAGATGGGTAAGTACTGCCTGCAGTACATTCCAGCCCAAGTTCAAGGATGCAAAATCTCATTCTTCCGTAACTTTGTTTTGCAAAAAGCGGCAAGATGAGGGAAAGAAAGGCTAAAACTGCTTTTCCCCCCCATCTTCTTCCTCTGTGTATGACTGTGAAGATGAGTGGCATAATTTGCATGCTCAGTCCCTC
>NW_022111368.1:25483856-25485244 GCF_000313985.2 Echinops telfairi | reverse complement strand
CTCGCACCATCTTACCCCGGGCCGGCTGGCTCCTGATCATTGTACGACACTAAGCATCTCATACTCTTTCACCTGCATGGAAAGGATGCCCTCTTTGGTTTAGCTGATTCCAGACTGCCTGAATTTCAGGACATCCACCCTGAGCAGGCGAGAAGGTTTGATGCTGAAGATTTATTTGAAAGTGGGTCAAAGTGAGAGATGGAAACCAGCTACCTGCAAAGACTTCCTCCTGGCGAGGCCAACACCCCTGTGGGCCAGGAAGCCAGAGCGCATGTGCCAGGCTCTGTGTGTGTGTGTGTGTGTGTGTGCGCACGCACGTGCAGGAACTCTTTCTGGACCAAGTGCATCCATCAATGACAGCTTTCTGGACCTCAACATCAATGGGTCTTGGACCTGAGGTATTGCCAGATGGGCAGCGGGGTTATAGTCTGATGCTGTGGCTCAAAGGCTATAAAAACGTAGGCATCTTTGGGTGACAGGCTGGCATTTCAGAAGAGGATGATATGCACAATTTAACCACACAGCCACCCGTGCCTTCTGAGTGCCAGCGCGTGACAACTGTTTTCATGTTGGTGCTCTTGCTCCTTCATCTTCCTCTTTAAAAAAAAAAAAAAAAAGTCAAGCATGATCTTTCCCCACCTGCTCATGTTTCTCACTGATTGTGGTTTATTCATAGGAAATTACGCTTCGTTTTTATAAAACCTAAGTTACAGCGAATGGTACCTGAGGCGTCACTGCAAATATTAATTCCTAACCTGCTGCCATCAAGCATGCCTGCTCGCTCTGCGGCAGCTCTGCCGCTCCGAGACAGATGGGAACCGTCCAAGGGCGTGATTAACTTCTTAAGCCCCGCAATTTCCTAGTGCTCCTCTGGCCCTAGATTTCAAGACTGACTTCCAGCCTCCTCTGCGAACGCAGTGGCTCAGCTTGATAAATCACATGCATTCTTTTTCTGATCATCAGTATCTGCTACTTCCTACTTAGGAAGGAAGCTAATTGCATGTAGGGATGCTTCACAGGGGCACACACGTCCTTTCGTCTTCCTAAGGGCGTGTTGCATACAGCCCACATCTCCACGAGGCTGCCACTCTGAGGGTGCACTGAGACCAGGGAGCCCCTCACCAATGAACCCCAGGCCCTTGCTCTACTCACCCAACACAGTGACCCAGAAGAAAAAGCCTATCTGAGAAGCACATTAGAAGAGAAGAAAAACTAAGAGGGATAATGACTGCCCCCCGCCCCCACTCAACAAATGGACATTTTATCATCATTGGCTTGTGTGCCTTTCCCAGAAGAATGGCTATTTCCTCTTGCCCCATCTGCTTTTCCCCACTTTAGGGTGTGGTAGGGGAGCTGACTCTCAAATAAAACCCACACCTCTGGATGCT
>NW_022111368.1:25480327-25482612 GCF_000313985.2 Echinops telfairi | reverse complement strand
AGGTTACACAGCAATGAGAAGGGGTGGTCTAGGGACATACACGCAATAGGAAGAGGAGGGAGTGGGGTATACACGTGACAAGATGGGCGGATCCCAGATTCGGGATGTCTATGAGGCAGTTTGGCCTGTTCCTGGCTCAGCTGATAGAGAGCATTATCAGCAGGATGCGAACTCCGCCCACAGGAGCCGGTCCATTGTCCCCAGCAGCAGGGAGCAGGCCCAGTGCAGTCTGGCAACTGATCACCCTCAGGGGAGGGAATGCCTGTGCATCTGACCTCCCCCCACACCAGAAGTTATATAAATGAATGTGTAAGATAGCAGAGCTACTGGGGTGAGGTCTCCACTTTGGTAAACTGACACAGGTGAGGGGATAGTTACTTGCTTTTGGTATCACCTGTAATTTTCTTTAGGCAGTCAGAATACTGGGTTGGTCGCACAGCCAACTGACAGGATGGTTTTAATGGAAAATACTGGTTTATGCAACATTAGTGGTATCGGTTGCTGAATAAGTTAGTATTCTCGAATTTTTAGAAAAATAGGAAATGTTGAGTACAGTTTTTTGAACCCTTGTTTGGAAGAATGGGGTGCTAAATTGTATCTCCAAATCTTTACAAATGCTTTGCATTTTAGAGAAATCATTTATGTGGCTGAGGATTCGTGGAAAATGTGGAATTGATAAAACAGAGAAGGCAGCTTTACAGAGCTGTATTACTAGTGTGATAACGTCCATGTCTTACTCTGCAGTCACTTTGTGCCCCTCCACCCCCCTGAATAGAAACATGATTAGATTTACAGGAGAAATGCTGTATTACATTTGAAGATAGAATAATGGGAACTTGGTTTTTGGGGTAGGGAATGAATGCCCCCCAAGTATTTTGCACTTAAATTCATTGCTGTTGAGTCAGTTATGAATCATAATGACCTGATAAGACAGAGTAGAACCAGCCCAGAGGGTTTCCGAGGCTGTAATCTTCAAGGAAGCAGAAGGCCCCGTCTCTCTCCCGAGGAACGGCTGCTGAGTTCCAAGCACAGACTGAACACACACCACCCAGGGCTCCTTACTCTGCCCTTGTCTGCTAATGCAATCGCAGTGATGACAATGTTAACTTACTAGTCAACTGACTAGCTGGACGGCTTGGGACTTTAGAACGAATATCAGGGAAAAAAGTCAGAGAGATTTCATTGCTTCTCTGTAAAATTCATGTACACCACTACTGAACTTACTCCTCTGAACGATGCAACTTTTGGGGAAGAAACCCCAAATGGTATCAGTCTTGGTCCACTTGTCTGTGTGATTTGCAAACATGTTTGAGAGCAGAAGCTACAGTTTACTAAAACAGATTTTCATCTGGTCTATTATATTGGTCACACAGGAATTTAACCCCTACGTGTATTTGCTCATATACGAACAGCTTTATTGAAATATAATTTATGGACCACATCAAAATTCACCCACTTAAATATGCACGTCAAAGGATTTTGTAGTGTATTTACAGGCATGCCATCATCGCCAGACTCTAATTGTAGAACATTTCCATCAGCCCAGAAAGCAGCCTCGTGCCTGTCAGCAGTGAGATGCTATGTTGGTTCTGAGCGCACTTGTTGAAGGCATCCCTGACTTCAGAAGAGGGGGCAGAGAGAAGGAAGAAATGCGTAAGTGAAGGAACTACTGTGTCAGGTTTCCAATGTTTTGACCCAGAGTCTCCTCCTCCTCGCTGCAGACGCAGAGGCAGCACAGGTACTAGCTTTGGTGAGAAATCCCAGAAGGGAGTCCAGAAGATCACGTGGCAGCTGCTCTCAGAGCCTGCAGGCGTGTGCGGTTGCCATGGGGAAGGCTTTTCAATTGAAATCAGCATACTGGGGCTCAGCCTGCCGCCACAGAGAAAGCGCCTTTCACCCAGGCACACCAGATAATTCCACCTAAGTGACAGGTTTTACCTCGGAGAGGCACTGAACGCAGCTGGTTTACATAGTCAATTACTGCTCGTTGCGCAAAGAAAGAACTGAGGTGGAAGGGAGGCTGGTGAAGGTTAGCTAGACAATACAGAGACAGCTGCCAGCCAGCCGGGGACCCATCTCCCCAGCTGTTTTTTTTTGTTGTTGTTGTTTTTAACACTGTGAGTACCTAGTTGTGGAGAGAAACAGGGGCTTTTGACAGTTCTATACCCGCCCCCGACACACACACATGCGCACCCCTACCTCTCAACCGTAATGAAAGGAAAAACACCAAGAGCAAATTCAAACCAATAAGGGTCCATTTCTGTCCAACCAAAGGACTTCCTCTC
>NW_022111368.1:25477806-25479873 GCF_000313985.2 Echinops telfairi | reverse complement strand
AGGGGTTCTACATACTTTACATGAAATACAACAAGTCGATTTTTTTTAAGCCGTCATAAACTCCATACATGCATGAGGAATTCAAGCATGCAAAATGTTTAACATCCCAGTTCACAGATACTTTAGGGACAAAATCCGATTATGAATTATATGCCACAATAAATAGGGTTCAATGTTTCATAAAGCAATTTATAGTTCATAAAAATGACAAAATGTACCTGTCAGACAGAGCGAGGAGAGCGGTTCTCTGGGCTGCCTGCTGGAAGAAAGGGGAGATGTTTATTTAATAGTCTGACTTTTAGATGATGTGCTCAATCAACACTTTGAAAGAACCCGGGCTACACATGGTGTTGTCATGTGGCCAAATTCTAAACCACGGGCAACCCTGGCAAGCATGTGTCATGCTCGGCTGACAACATCCTGGTCACGCTTGCTGAAGACTCAGTGCACACCTACCTCCGGCGGGTGAGCCTGGGAGGCCCTAAGCACCCAACAGGGAGACACAGGGGGTGTCAGTCAAAGGAGTCTCAGGAAACCTAGCAGAGATCAGGGCTATTTCCCTGGAAGCTCTCAAGCAACTTCAACCAGTGCTTTATTCTATTTTCCTATAAGGGGGAAAAACAACAACCTTACCCTGGCACTTCTGAGAGTCAATTCTGACTCACAGTGATCCTGTAAGGCAGAGTAGAAATGCCGCTATGGGTTTCAGAGACTGTAAATCTTCAGTTTTGAACTTCTGATCTTGTGGTTAGCACTCCAATGCCTATCCCACACCCCCACCCCACTACCCCCGATAGTCAAATCTATTTTTTATAAAAGGGCTCCATAATTAGAAATTCTGTGACCAGGACTCTGGTGATATTTTGGAATTACTGATTTGTTTTAGCGATAGTAATGCTATCCTGGTACATTTCTTTGAAAAGAATCTTGTAGCGAAGATTTATCTTGACATAGTTGTGGATAAAATTACCTGATGCCGAGCCTGGCTTTCAGCTAGCACAGTTGCAGGGGCAGGTGTGGGTGGACATGCAAATGAAACCAGGTGGCCTTGGTTTCATCACTGCTGAAGCTTGGTTCTGAGAAGGGCACTGTGTTGTGTGGTTAGTATTATTTTGCGTGTATGTGTTTGAAATTTTCTGTAATAAAAATGTATGTACTGGGCACTACTGGGTGAGAGCAGGCAGAAGGACTCACGGGTTTTTCTATCTCTGAAATCATCATCTTCAAAACAAATTCACTGCCACTCAGTCAAATTCTGACTCAGAGTCACCCCATGGACAGAGAAGAACGGCGCTTGTCGGTTTCTGAGACTATAACTCTTGATGGGAGCAGAATGCCTCGTCTTTCTCCTGAAGAGAGCCTAGTGGGTTCGAACAGCTTACCCTGTGGTTAGCAGCCCAACATGTAGCGCGCTAGTCCACAAGGGCTCCTCAAAGTCAGGACTGGTGTACATGAAAGCATTGTCTTGAAGACCAAGACTTACTTTAGGTGCAGCCTGCGATAAGGAGCATGCACACTCCACGTTCACCTTGCACATTGCATATCATGTTGGCTGCTCACCAGGGACACACACACAATTTTGACTTCAACTTTTTAAAAAGCCCAACCCTCACCTCCATCTCACCTTTAGATAAAAACAGAATCTGCAGATCAGAAAAAGATAAATATCACAACCATCAACTACCTTTCACATATGAGTGGGTACCCCACAAAGAAACCCCAGAAAATTTCCCCCCCAAAGCTATGCATTTAATTTTTTTTAATTTTAAAAAACAACCATATCACCTTCAAAGTACTCTCCATTACACTTAATACATTTGTCAAATCTGTGATTCCATTCTTGGAAATGTTTTTCAAACTTATCTGTTTGGATGGCTGACAGCACCTCCCTCATTTTTTTCTTCACCTCTTCTACTTCTCAAATCGCTGTCCTTTCATGTCCCTCTTCATTCTCAGAAATAAAATGAAGTCGCATGGAGTGAAGTCAGGTGCGTGGGATGAGAGAGGCATGCTGTTTTTTGCCAAAATCTAGCACACTGAGATGGCTGTGTGAGCAGGTGCTTTGTC
>NW_022111368.1:25474436-25477084 GCF_000313985.2 Echinops telfairi | reverse complement strand
TGAAGGGTTCATGAGGGAGGGGGAGTGGGGAGGGAGGGGGAAAATGAGCAGCCGATATTAAGGGCTCAAGTAGAAGGCAAATGTTTTGAGAATGACGAGGGCAACAAATGTACATGTGTGCTTGACACAATGGATGTATGTATGGATTGTGATAAGAATTGTACGAGCCCCCAATAAAATGATTGAAAAAAAAAAGAGGTCTGAGACAAAAATTCACTGTGACCAGAGAGAACCTCCCCAGTTGATGCCACGGGGTGGACTCACTCAGAGTGAGTTGCTACATGCACCTATCGGGAAAAGTGCATACTATGAAAGTTCCACTGAGCTCAGTGCTATTGTGTTTTGTTTTGGGGTTTCCCTTGTACAACAGCCCCATGATTGCTTCATGCCCTTGTATCAGCCGGTCATTTCCAACATTCAGTAGAGCCAAGCCCTACTATGGAGGCAGTATTGTACAGAGATCCATAAAGGATGTCAATAAAATGGTCATCCTAAAGTAGCTCAGTCCCTAGGTAGGAAGTCAGGATAGAGCTGCAGGGCTGACGTGAAACTTCTTACAGGGTAACAGGAACATAAAAGGGATAAAGGGGAACAGTGTTGAGAAGTGTAGCTGTGAACGCTAACTAGTGGTTCGGTGGGCACAGGGCCTCGAACAATGCCAGGCACGCAGACCGTATGTACCCAATCAGTGATCTACTGAGTACATGTATAATGCAGGAGCCAACTAGGGAATACTCCTCATGGAAGGGCAGCATGTTTTCAAGACAAGAAGGACCGTGGTCAGCAGAGAAGGGGTGTTGGGAGTTTTAAGAGCAGATGGTAAGTAAGCAAGGGCTTAGCAGAGCTCTCATGACTGGGGCATGACTGCACCCTTCACCCCTTACTCCTAAATGCAAAGATGTCTGGAATTAAGTCCTTCCTATCATGAAGGGTGATGGCTATTGGTATGTGGTGCCTAAGGTTAGAGATGCAAAGAGCAAGATGGTCCTTGTCCAGATGAAACTGTCCTCTTAAACACCAGGAGGGCCTGTGTGGAGACTGGCTGCAGCAAAGCACGAATGAAAGGCAGCTGTGAAGGAGGGGCACATCCTTGGTCCGGCAAAAGGGACCAAAGAGGAGATTCATCTGTGGATTCGGATCATTTTCACAAGTGACATAACTATGCCACACCGACTCAGGGCAATGCATGTGATCTTTTGCAGTGGGACTGGAGAGTCTTGTGTTCTGGATAGGGCTGCCATTCATTGATTATGGTCTCGAATCTGAGCCTCGGCCTATGTTTGTTTCCCAACTGTTCCTTCCTATTCTGATGGGGGTGATGAGGAAGCCACTCAGGCAATGCACCGGCTACTCCAGAGACTCCAAGGAGCTAAAGTCCTTCCTTGTTCCCTGGCTTCCTGCGGAGGAAGGCATCAATTTCTTGGTATTCCTGTTACACGACTACCTCTAGAGAGGGGAGAGCGATCTCTACTGATCCTTCCCTTGGTGGAGACCCCCGAGGGAGGAGAATGAGGCAGAAAAAAAGAGGTCCGACGCCCTAGGAAACCTAGTCCCTTGGAGACGGCTGAATACATCAGACACCAAACCAAGCCAAACCAACCAGCTATGGCTGAGTGGATTCTGACTCATGGCGACCCTGGGTGCGCAGGCTACAGCGCAGGTTTTCCACGGCTGTCTTTCCTGGGAGTGCCTCTACGAAAAGCACCCAGAAGGTGACAGGCGGCCAGGAGTCCTGCCAGGCCTTTTGTCGCCTCGAGGCTCCTCTGCGCACTCAGCGAGACGGCAGCTAGACTCAAAGAGAACTCCTGATGCCCTGCCTCTCTTTGGCGGGATGTGCAAGAAGTGACTGGAGGGGACCCCCAAAGTGGGATTTATTATTATTATTATTAGACTCTCTTAACATTGTCTCAGCATGAAGCATCGGAAATGGGCTCTTCCTGGAATTAAAAAAAACATAACTCATATAAGAGGTGACTGAAAGTTAAACAGATTCCTCTAAGACTGCTTCGGAATTTTCCCCAAGCCACGGGCGCAGCCTGAGCCTGTCAACAGGTTAAGTCTACTGACGCTGCCTCCGCATTTCCTGCTGACTTTTGTGACAGGAAAACACAACCTGCTGGTTGGTGTGCAGTTTGTAAGAAACTAATTTTTCAGAAAACAAAACAAATAAGCAGGAAGAAGCAGCCTCTCAAACCATCACAGGAGTGCCTACAAATTGATGCCTTCCCGGGAGCGCTCCCTGTCAAGGAGCGCTTGCTGGCGTCCTGTTCACGTGCGCCAAGTTCAGTCAGGAACTACTTTCCTTCCCAGGCTGCTGTGGGGCTGGCACAAGAGGGTCTTTCTCTCAGCTTCAGACCAGCACCCTCTGGTCCTCATTCTTCTTATCTGTGCACACGATCCACGTCACCACGCACTCCACACCAGGGCACTGAGCACCACTGGTGGGCTGTGCCACCATTTCGGAATGCCCGTACCCGACAGGGCCATTTGACCTGTAGTACTCCCCATCACCCAACACATCAGAAGAAGTGATTCCATGAAGTAAAAGAGTAGAACGCATATGGCATATGATTACAATAGGAAAGAGGGAACCGATTACAAGGAACTATATGTGACCTCCTCCCTGGGGGACGACAACAGAAAAGTGG
>NW_022111368.1:25471212-25473200 GCF_000313985.2 Echinops telfairi | reverse complement strand
ATGGACAGTAAAACACACACCAAAATCGAGATTATACGGGCTCTGCCGGAAGAAGAGAGGGTGCTATGAGACAGAATAATGAAGGGGGTCCTCATTTGGAATGAATGGTCCAGAAGGACCTCTGTAAGTACACGGTCACAAAGCTAAGGCATGCATGCGAGCAGCTGACTTGAGCAGGCAGAGGCAAGAAGGTGGCTGTCACAGGGCTTGGGAGGCTACGTTAAGGATTTGGATGATGTCCTCAGGGCCAGAAGTCATTGAAGGGTTTAAACTATGGGAAGCTGTATGAGCATGGCAAATTCCTGTGAATCTATAATTATGTGAAAATGAACACCGAAAGACGTCGGAAATGAAGTGCTATAACATTTTCAAATACAACTCCGGCTTCTGCACAATGAGCGGATTAGGATATGAAGGGCCAACATGAGAGATGATTACAGAGATTCAGGCAAGAGAAGGCAGCACAGAGGCAGAGAGTTTTTGCAAGGAACCTGGGAGCTAGAATTGACAGGAGCTGGTGATTGGTTGGCCACAGCAATCAAGAAGTGGCATCAGGAGTGAGTCCCAGGTTTCGCTGACTTGAATACCTGGTGTGGTGGAGACCCACTGACTGGGATGGGCTACACAATTGCAGGGACAGGGAACAAAGACAGAATTTAGTTTTGGGTTTGTTAGGCTTAAGTTATCCACCTCATGTTCCCGTGGAGATGTTGAGTACAGAGATAGAGATATATGAGCCTGAAGCTAATGAGTGCCAACTAAAAGATGGATCACCAATATATTTTTGACAAATAACAGTTATAAAGAGGAGATGTATAATGTGTGGTTTCTAGATCTGTATTTTGCTATTAAAATATCTACCCTTTATACTCGAGTATAAACTGAGTTTTTCAGCACATTTTTAATGCACTTTTTGTGGTAAAATTAGGTGCCTCGGCGGATATTCGGGTTGACTTATACTTGAGTATATACGGTATTTACTTTGGTTTTTTTGAGAATATATAGTAAAACATACACCAATTGAACATGGACCATCTTCTGACGCTGATTACATTCTCCAAATTGTGCCACCCTTCTCACCCTGTTTTGTAGTTATCAGTGAATAGCTTAGCAGCCGTCAAGAGAGCACACAATGCACTCTAGTAGGTAAATCTGTTGCATTAGCCCTCTTTAAAGCATTGAAAAGCAAGAGTGTTACTTTTTGGACTTAGGTGCACATGACCCAAGCCAGGGTATTTTTAACTGCCTCATATGCACATGAAAGTTGGACACTGAACAGGGAAAACTTGTGAAGAATTTTGAAGGTACCACAGACTGCCAAAAGAACAAACACATCTGTCTTGGGAAAAGTGTAGTCAGTGTACTCCTTTAGAGGCAAAGATGTTAAGTCTTTTTGTCTCTTGTACTTTAGACACGTTCACTACCCGGACTGCTCAGTCCCTGGAAAAGGACGCGGTGCTTAGTAAAGTTGAGGGGTGGTGAACAAAGAGGAAGACTCTCATGAGATGTACCGACACAGTGGTTGCAGCGATGGGCTCGCACAGGATGACAATTGGGAGGGCGGCATGGGGCGGGGTGGGGTTTCCTCCTGTGCTAAACGGGGCTGCTCGGCATTGGAACAACTGGATGACACCCCACATCAGCAACCACATCACTTGGTTTGATGAAGGTGTCAGGAGCTATCTCTAGTTTAAGTTTAAAGACTGTCTCGGGCACTAGTTTCAGGGGTTCGTCTGACCTTCATGGAACCAGGAAGTCTGAAGACTATTTGAAGTTCTAATCTGCATGGGGAGTCCTAGTGGCGTCGTGATCATGCTTGGCTCTGAACTGAAAGTTGGTGGTTCAAATCCACCAGCTGCTCCACAGGATAAGAATGTGGCAATTTGTTTCCATTAAGTCAGACGTACAGAGTTGGAAACAGATGTACAGAGTTGGAAACACGATAGGACAACTCTTTTCTGTCTTTTATGGCCACTATGAGCTGGAAT
>NW_022111368.1:25445560-25471095 GCF_000313985.2 Echinops telfairi | reverse complement strand
GGTCAAATGGCAAAGGAGGCAGTTCCTGGAAGCAATTAGCTACACATTTGATTTCCTTCTGTTTCTTATTCTCATCCCTCTATTGCGCTGGTGAATAGAAACCAGTGGTCATCTCTTGGGTGGGCAGTTGTAAGCCTTTCAAACCCCAGGCACTACACAAAGAACTAGGAGGTAGACCAGAAGCACTAACTACGTGAGTAGGCTGATTAACTATGGTGTCCTATAAAACCATGGCCCTAAAACTCTAAATCAAGGAGTCCAATCTCATGAGGTTTGTTTTAGTTGTACAAAAGAAGCCCTAGCAGTTACATTTTTGGGGGGGCAGGGGGGATCATTGTTGTCAGTATATCTATCATAAACTTTTGCCAATTCAATTTTTTTCAGAACAACAATTACTGGCAGCAATAACAATAATGAGGTATGCAATCCTATCCTTAATCGATGCTATCACCATTAACCGTGTTCCCAGTTCCTCCTGCCCCTGTTGACTACATTAGATTTTGTTCTCTATTTGCCTTTTTTCCTCCTTTTTTATAGTGAGGTTATACAGTATTTGTGCATTTGCATAGACTTATTTTGCTCAGCACGATGTCTCCCAGTGTCATCCATTTTACATCACATATCAAAGCGTCACTTCTCTCACCAGCTGAGTAGTATTCTGTTTTATTTATCCAGTCATCTCTTCATGGACATTGACATTATTTCTACCTTTTGGTTATTGTGAACAGGGCTGTAATGAACAGTGGTATACAAGTCTCTGAGTCTCTTCAAGTATTGGGGGCATGTACCTAGCAAGCTGGGTCAGATGGCAGATCTGTTTTTCTAAAAGAAGAGATTTGGGATTCAGCTGGTTAGGATGTGAAGGCTCTTGGTAGTTCATGTGGTTACTGTACTTGGCTGCTAACCAAAGGCTGGAGGTTCTAGTCTTTCCAGAGGCACCTGTGGACTCTCATAGGACAATTTTAGTGCAGAAAAAACCTGTTCAGCAAGGAGACTGTGATGTAAAAGATTTACTCAGCAGGTTTAGGGCATTCAGATCCTGCAGGTTCCCAAGAAACGTAGGGTGCTTTCCAAGTTCATAAAGAATATTTCTAAGTCCTTGATAGTCTGCCTGAAAGTGCCTGGGACCTTGGAGCACATCAGATGGTTTATGATATTATGATTTAGGGTGGAGGCCTGGGGCTACACTGGATCAAGCGGACTTCAGCTTGATGTGGGGGTGGGGACTGGAAACTAGCCAACAAGAGTAATGAGTATTCCATGCCTACACGATTGATCTGGAATACATACTCTGGGCATAAGCTCAAGCGAGAGTCCCCGGTTAGCAACACTGTGTACAATGTCACTCACTGCTAGGAGAATGAAGTGTGATCTGTACAACTTCCCTGGGGAAGGACCATTGGAAGCTGTGTCTGGTCTCTCCTGGATTCTGCCCATTGTGACCGTCATTGGTATCCTTTCAGTGCAATAAACCACAATTGTGAGGAGAAGGCCTTTTGAATCACGAGTCCATCTAGTGCATCAATGAATTCAAGGGTGGTCTCAAAGATTCCAGCTCAGAGACAATGGCGGTGATGGCCCATTCGTGACTTGTGTGTGGCACCAAGAGTGAATAGTGGGACTTGTCATTTGCCACGTTGTTGGGATTGCAGAGTGCTTTTGCTGAGTTTTAAAAGAAGTCATTGTGGAACCGCAATGTGAGGCCATGGGGGAGTCCCATGGAAAACAAAGAACCGCTGCTATCGCGTTGATTCAGACTCATCAGGCTCCCATAGAACAGAGCAGAACGGCCACTTTGGGCACCCAAAGCTCATCTGTCCAGAAGCAGATTGTCACGTTTTTTTCCATACAGCAGAGGGCGGGTTTGAACCATCAATCTTCTGGTTAGCAGCCAAGTACTTAGACACCGAGCTTTATGATGAGTGCAAGAAGGGCCTACATTGTGGAATGCTAATCTTACTTTGTGCTTCTCTCTCTCTCTCTCTCTCTCTCTCTCTCTCTCTCTCTCTATCTATATATATATATATATATATATATATATATAAAATCTATGATGATAGCATACATGTTTTAGCAATGTTGTTTAAAATACACCCTGTGTTTAAAGAATCAAATTTAAAATCTGGGTTTAGGTTTCTTTTGCACCTCCTTTTATACAAAATCACAATATTTGATGGTAAAATTCAGATTTTGGTGGTTAGGAAAGATTCTCAGAATTGTATGTTGTAAACTAATTATACAATAGAGGAGAAAGGGAGCCAAGTCTGATGGTGCTGTTATTGGTATTAGCGTTTTCATCTCGAAACGTGAACATGGCTTCATAGTTGATACCTGAAATGACTTTCACACACTCTGTCTTGAAATGCCTTGGACTTTTAAGAGCAAAGTTCAAGTGGGACAAAGAGGCACATTGCTGGAGGAGACCTCCCTGGAGAGGCATTCTGGCTATCCTTCACGCTTGCACTTTTCCCGAGTGGAAAGGACCACTTCTCGCTGCCTGACATTTATAAACAGTGTTGTCTGCTTTTGAAAGATGGTCTTGTTCCACCGAACACAACCTGTTGGCTTCAGATCCGGTTAGGATGTAACTGGGAAGGGCCCAGGGGCATTCACTTACCACATATGATTTTGCCCCACATGAGAGTCCCTAGAGAAATACTGTGTTTTTGAGATACCAGCCCTGCCTGAAGAAATGCAGGGGGAGGGGAGACGACCAAATAACTTTCCAAGTGCATATCTGGACTAAACGCTTAAATGATTTTAGGCAGTTCCATTACTATATGGAACCTCCCAAGTCTGCAGATGAGTGACAGCATGTACTCCAGGGATAACCACTCGAGCGATTAGACTTCGGAAGAAGCTATTGAAGGAAAAACCATGTGGGCACAGGACAAAGGATTATTCTTCTGAGTTAAACTAGGGATACCCTCTGGAGGGAGGAGCCTGATTCCTCTGGCAGCTGGCAGCCCTGCTGGAGGCTGCTTGTGAGAAGCACACACCTATTCACTCATGAGTCCCGGGCCCCTCTGTGCACTCAGTGGAGGCTCCAGTTTGTTGGTATTAGTATCCGCCATTAACAAACACTTGCTTTGTTCTAAAAAATAAAAAAAAAAAGCTCCTTTAAAGAATTTTTCAACTTAACAAAAGGAATGGTTTACCATTTTTGATGTAAACCGCATGGTTGCCCAAATTTACTGAGTCATCTTTTCATTTTCATAGCATGTTCTCATTTTCTAGCTTGACATTCCGGGTCCTCAGATTGAAATTTGGTAATTTCAATGGTTTCGATAGTCGGATACAACTAAACCTACAGGAATCTCCATCAGGTCTCTACAGGAGGTCTCAGAAGATAGTTTGGGAAAGACATTTATGGGTCTTTGTACATCTGTGCTCAGTGACATTTAAGCTGGCTGGATAGGTCAATTTTTGAAATTACAGTCCGTTGGCATGACGGCATTTCAAACGTATCTACACCCAAGCTTGTGCTTTTCACAAACATTTATAAAGACTGGCATGACACGTATGTGACTGCCCCATCTTACAAGGATTTTGTAACTGCTCCTACTTGGTAACATTTATTTATTTATACACTCAATTAAGCTTTGCGCTGTGTTGCTGTTTTGTGCTGTTGAGATGATTCTGGCGCATATCGGTTCTATAGAACAGAACAGACTGCCATAGCTTTCTCCCCCAAAATGAATGGTAGGTTTGAGTCTCTGACCTTTCGGTTACATGTGAGTGTTTAACCACTATGCCTCCGGAGTCTTTAGATTAGCGTTAGGACTGTAAAAGTATCAAACAAACAACAACACCCTTCTGCAAGTGGCAATGTTAATGTTTCATAAAATACACTTGGGAGCAAAATCTAGTACAAGGCGGCCACTGAACAAGTGGACCTCACCATAATAAATATTGACAGACCCAGGGAAAGGGACTCCAAATACATTAAGCAAATTTTTATAGTACTAGATAAATAAATACACAGCTGTACTATAATAGTGAGAGACTTTAACACGAGGTTTATGGACATTTCTTATAGACCTCTCTCTACGAATATGCATCAAATTGACACGTGAACAAAATCACGTGTTTTCTTTAAAAAACAACCCACTTTATTTTAAAACATCATTATTCACTATTAACTTAGAAATAAAACTATGTGATACTACAGATTTACATAAAATGTATAATATTTAATATTATATGGCGCTTGAGCTCTTGGGTTTGAAGTTCTGCACGGGCTGCTTGGGTCAGTCAGCATGACAATCTCTGCTGCTCGGTTTGTCTTCACATTGATGTTGTAAGAACTCGTTGTCTATGTTTATATTTATTACTGAAGTACTGCTTTCATGAAGTAAACTGATTTACTGGGATTAATCTTAAATTTACGTTCAAGTCAAATAGATGCGTATTTGCAGATATAGGTATAACCCAGAGAGAATTTTAACATTAGAAGGCTTGGGGAAAAATGAATTTTGATATGCATTTGTCTCAAGTGGAAAACAGTCAGCATAAATGGTAGGAGGTAAATGTAAATAGTTTCTGTAATTTTTATTTGAAGAAATCAAAATGCATCACAGCAAGTAATTCCATAAGCCTAGTGTTAATACATAAATTTGTGTGAAGGGCAGAACTAGAAAGAAAATCAACAGAAACATAGAAGAATTGCACAGCACAATCAACTTGACCTCATAGATTCACATAGAACACCCCACCAAACAACATAACAATAATTTTTTTCCAGTGTAAACAGAAAATTCTCAAGAATAGATGGCCATATGTTAGGTCACAAAGCAAGCCTTAATAAATGTTAAGACACTGAGTTATTAAAAAGAATCTTCTCAGACCACAATACTATAAAATTAGAAAACAAAAAAGGAAGATTAAAGGGAAAAAAAATCAAACACACGGAAGCTGAATAATGCATTGTTCACAAATTACTGAGCAATAGAAGAAATAAATTATAAAATTGAAAATATTCTCGAATCAAACAAGAATGGATATACAACATGCAAAAACCTGTAGGTCATAGCAAAATAGTACTCGTGACAATGTAAAGCAATAAACACACACCAAAATCAACACTTTAACTGAACATCTTCAATAATTAGAAAAAGAGCACATTAGGAAGTCTAGAGCCACTAGAAGAAAGGAAATGATAAAGACAAAAAGAGAAAAAAAATAAAATAGGAAACAGAAAAACAATACAAGAAATTGACAAGGCAAGAAGTGGAATTTTTAAAAGGATTAACAATATTGACAGACCACAGGCAAATAAACAGATAAGAAATGAAATGGGCAACATCACACAAAAAAACCCAATCAAAATCATTAACAACAACAAAATATTATGGATATCAAAGTACCCCAACAAATTAGAAACCCTCGAAGAAATGAAAAAAATGTCTAGAAGCACCTTAAAATGAACTGAAGTAGAAAACCAGAATGAACACATAACAAAAGAAGGAGCTGATCAAGTCATTTAAAAACTCCCAACCAAAAGAAAGTTTGGGCCTATACAGCTTCCCTGGAGAATTCTAAGCAACATTCAGAGCAGAACTGCTACCAATTCTACTCAAAACTGTTCTAGAGTACAGAAAAAGATGAAAATTTCCAAAATTCATTTTATAAAATTGGCAGAGATGATCAGTTATAAAAGTATAGATAAATATCCCTCATGAACACAGATGTAAGATTTCTTTTAAAAATCATAGCCAACAATATATCCAAAAAGTAAAATATCATGACCAAGTAGGATTCATGCCAGGTATGCAAGGATGGTTCAAATTAGAAAAGCAACTAATGTAATCTATCACATATGTAAAATTAAGGAAAAGAACACACACACAAAAAAACCAAATAAAACAACACAGAAAAAGCATTTGACAAAGCCCAACATCCATTTCTGATAAAAGAACAAAATAAGAATAGATGGGAAATTCCTCAACCTAATGAAGGACATAGATACAAAATCAAAGGTTCAAATTCTCAATGAGACAAACTGAAAGCATTCTGCTTGTGAACAGGAACCAGACAAGGATGCCTTTTATTCCTATACTTATATACTATTGTGCTAGAAGTTTTGGCCAGGGTTATTAGGCAACAAACGGAAAGTAAAAGCATCCAAATTCATAAAGAAGTAGTAAAACTCTTTGCAGATGATATTATCATATACACAGAAACTCCCAAAAAGTTGGTAAGAAAATGTTTTGAGAATGATGAGGGCAATGAATGTACAAATGCGCTTAACACAATTGATGTGTGTATGGATTGTGATAAGAGTTGTATGAGCCCCTAATAAAATGATTTAAAATAAACAAATAAATAAATAATTAAAAACAAAACAAAACATTGGTAAGAAAATTGTTTGGACTAATTGAACGATTCAGCAAAATATGGGCACAAAGTATCAACATATAAAATTCAACCAGATCCCTTTACACCAACAAAGAGAGCTCTGAAAGGGTAATCATAAAAACAATATCAGCCAGAATAGCACACCAAAGTGAAATATTTAGAAATAAACATAATCAAAGAAACAAAGAACATGTATATAACAACTACAAAACACTACACCAAGACACCAAAAGAGATCCATGCTCACAGATAGGAAGAATGGATAGGAAGAATATACCATGATCATGGTTAGGAAGACTTAACATTATGAGAATGTCAATACTATCCAAAGGGACCTACAGCTATCATGCAACCCCATTCAAATTTCAACATCATTCTTTAAAAGATGGAAAAGGTATCACCAATTTTATATGGAAAGGAAAGATACCCTGGATAAGCAAAGCACTACTAAGAAAGAAGAACAAAGTAGGAGGTTCCCACTTCCCAATATCAAATCCTACTAGCTATCCATTGATGCAACCATGCCCATGAATGTAGTGGAAGATACAGGGGCAGATTTATGAAAATGTCTTAGGCAATTCTAAATGTCTTGCGAGAATGAGTTCCTGTGCATGATGACTCAGAATCATCGTCTTGGAAGACACCAAGGTCAAATGATATTACATAGTTCACAAAGACTATATTTTACATCCTAATTTGAGGCATAGTGACTGGCATCTTAGAAGCTCATGAGCGGTCATTTAAGGTACAACTATTGATCTCTTCCCATGGTGAGGAAAGAATAGTGATGATAATGGAAAGGCATATGAAAATAATCCCATAGACTGATGGACCATGCACATAATCAGTCTCTTCAACACTAAGACCAGAAGAAATAGATGGTCCAGTTACTACGACCAACTGCTTTGTGAAGGATCACCTTAGAAAGTGCTATATAGAGTGGGTGAGACATATTTATCAGAGCTCAAAAATAAGAGGCTAGGCTTAGATTGAATAGAGACTAGTGAGATCTTCAAGACTGTAGCCCTTAATCAACCTCAGGTTTGGGAACGGAAGGAGCTCCGGTGGTACAATGATCAACCATGTAAGATCAAAAGGGCAGCATTTACTGAAGGACGAAATTCAGAGGGCTAGGGAAGGAGCAGGGATGGAAACAGGAAACACAAGGAGAACGAGGACTAATTGCGAGGATTGCAATGGATGAACTGAAACAAAATGTGTATGAATTGTTGAATATAAAACTAGTGATCTGCCCCATAAACCTACACCTACTTCACAATAAAAAGTTAAAAAACTAAAACCAGTCTCTTAAACATGACTACTTCATATACAGAGATGAGGACCCTCTGAGAGAAGCAGTTTTCAATTAGAGTTATTGTTCCGTTTCCCTATTAAAAAGAAACCAATTCAGTGCTTTGAACACACTGGCTATTTAGCTTAGGTTTAACATCAGTGTAAGACAGAAAATAAGCACGTACAACTACCCTTTTTTTTTGTTATTTCTATTTTGTTACTGGGTTTCATATATGCAATATTGCATTTTTCCCTCTAGACAGAACAGAGCATTCCAGGCACTTCAAATGACGTCAAATGCTCTTGAGTTGCTTTTCTGAGTAAATTAGATAGTGAAATGTTAGATACCAATGTATCATTCATCAGTGCAGAGTCCTTGTGATGCAGTGGTTAAGGTGTTTGGCTGTTAAAAGAAATGGCCAATGAGTTGATCCCACTAATTGCCCTGAGGGTGAAGGATGTGGTGGTCTCCTTCTGCTAAAATTGCAGTGGTGGATGGGTTGCAACAAATGTGGATGAATTGAATGTGAAACTGATGATTGGCTCTGTAAAGCTTGCAGGGCAGCTCTCCTCTCTTCTAGGGTAGCTAAGCGTTGGTTTTGACTCACTGGTAAGGGCTTTGGCTTTCTTGCCTTGTGTGATCCATCAAGGAACAACTGCCCTGTGATGTCTGGTGCTTATAGGCGGTCAAGACTTTTGGGATGCGTTTTACATACAAAGCTTCCAGCTCCTGTTTAACTATAAACAACAGCAACAAAGTGGATCATTTCGGATGGAGGAGTTTTTTTGTATTTTGGAGCTGTGCCCCTCAAACCTGGTCCTGATTAGGGATTCAACTCCTGTTTATACGATTCTAGACCATTTTGGCAGAACTGGAGAGCACATACCAGGGTGTCGGCTTTTATGAATCTCCTGGGATGTGAATGTCAAGCTGACTGGATGAACTCTGGCCACAAATCCCAGACAAGCACAATGACTCTATTTATTCAGACTTGGCTGCCTGAATGCAGATGGACGCTGTGGGTAATAAATTTTCACAGGCCAAGAACTTCAGCCACCAACCAGGCTGATCCGGAGGAGAAAAATGCACCCAGGGAAGTGGGGTCGGGCTCCAAAACTCTCCTGTATTATTATTCCATGTCTGCATGTCAGCCAGCAAATTTGTTTGGTCACTGATTGACACGTGTGGCCAATGGCGCCAGAGGTTCTTGTCAAAGGCGCCGTTCCCTGTTATGCAACTGTCATATTAAAAAGGAACATGGAGGGGGAAACGAACAGCTCCCATTACAATTGAAATCTGCTTTTAATATTACACCCCAGACCCATGTTAGTTATCGGGTGACCTCTGCAGTGAAGAAGTGAGAACCAAGTTGGGAATGCTTCATGGGCCAATGCCCCAAGAAAGCCAGGGAACCAGAAAGCAATAAAAACTTCCACCCAGGGCTCTGAGGAATGTGACCTACAAGTCTTGCCATCTTGATGCAATGAGGCTTTAGATTCCTTCCTAGAGACATGATTATTACCCTATGCATTATAAATAAGGAAAGGATTGGCTCTTCAACTTGCAGATTTATGCTAACTACCTAGATATCGGTTAAATTAATTGTGTGCTCTCCAAATATTGATTGGCAATTAAAAGGTAACTCTTCTTCAATGTGTGAGGAGTCAATTATGCCAGCATGACAATTTCCCTCTACAGATGAGATCCAATGAACGCAGCTGTAAAATTAAAATCGTCAGCCTAAGTGGATAAACCATGCTCATTTAAAGAGAAAAATGCAGTTATATGATTAAAATAAAAAGACTGCCTAATATGTGTGGATAATGTAATTACTGTTAAGCTGCAGGCACCAACATAGTCATTCGCTTCGGATCCCTGTTCCCCTTCTCTACGTCTTTTTCATCTCTGTCACACCGCCGGCACATGACCCTCTCTTTGCTGGAAGCCTTCATCATGTGCCCCTGTCCTCCTGCCTCAGCTGTAATCATTTCATCCAGATATTTGCTTGTGCCCTACCTCCGGAGGCTCAGCTCATATTGTTCACCCAACAGGAACCTGTGAAATGTATATTCCTCTCTCCCTCCCAATCCACGAAAAACTTTCCAGAGTACTTAGCACTTAGGATCTACCTTAATCTTACGTTAAACCTTCACATTCCTTCACATTCTTCCATGGACACGTTGGCCTTTAAATTGGTAAGACCAAAAAACTTACAGAGAAAAGGTCAAACAGAGGGCCATGTGCATCACTTTTCTATAATTGATCCACACACACAGGGAATCGGGTTGTCAAGTCAACACGTATAAGAACTACAGCAGCAACCAGGATAATGCTTATATCGATTAGACCCCCGCATTTTCTAAAAGTCGTAAACCGTGGTCATCACTCTACTCCTAGAGAGCAGAGCCAACATTCCGCTCTCTTTGAAAGGGGAGGTGCGGAGAGACCCGATTGCTTGGGTTTAGAGGGGTCTGCATGAGGTGATTCAGGATGAAAACTTGTAATCTCAGTGTACTTTGAAGTTAAGCCTGCTTAAGAAATCGTTAAAGACATTTTTAGGTGCCCAGGGGGTACAATGGTGAAAGTTCTCAGCTGCTCACCCAAAAGTTGATGGTTCAAACCCACTAACCACTTTAAGGGGTAAAGAGGGAGGAGTAGTCGCCTTCTGTAATGATGACTGTCGTGAGACCCGGAGGGCAGTTCTCCTCTGTCCTGTGGACTGGCCTCATTCCGGCCTCCCCAGACCTTTTGTCTATAGACATTTCCATGGAGAATGGACAGATAGATACCTTTCTTCCGAACAGGATATTTGTACATTAAGTTACAGCCAATTTAAGATCCTGTGTCTGATTTTCATAATTTTTGTGAATGCCTTTGATCTTTGGATAAGACTAAATGGAAAGATTCTACTTTTGCATATAAAAAAAAGGTTGAGCAGAAGTGATCTTTGATACTGTACAGTGCATTGAGTACAACATTATATATTTATTATACACCCATTCAATGAAGATATCAAAGACTGCAGCCTTTGATATGGATTGTACCTCAATGTAAAGAAAGCCAAAATGCTTACAGCTGGACCGAGAGACGACATTATGGTGCACAAAGATATGACTGAAGCTGTCAAGGATTTCTTTTTTTTGCATTCACAATCAACACTCATGGAAACAGCAGCTAAGAAATCAAAACATGTATTGGGAAAATCTGTTGCAAATGACCTCTTGCAAGTGTTAAAGAGCAAAGATGTCACATGGATGACTACGGTGTGTCTGCTCCACAGCATGGCAGTTTCAATGGCCTCATCTGCCTACGCACGTTGGTCAGCGAGTAAGGAAGAATGCAGAAGAAAAGATGACTTGGAAGTATGGTGCTGGCAAAGAGTGGTGAAAGTGCCAGAACAAACAAACGAGTCTTGGAAAAATACCGCCAAAATGCTCTCTAGAAGTGAGAAAGTCAGACTTTGTTTCACCACTGTGGAGATGCTATCAGGAGGGACCAGTCCCTAGAAAAGGACATTATGCTTAGTAAAGTAGAAGAGGAAGACCTCAATGAGATGGATTCACACAGTGGCCGTAACAGCGGGCTCAAACATAACATTTGTGGGGATGGAGCAGGACGGGACAGTGTTTGTTCCGTTGCACATTGGGTTGGCATGAGCTGGGATGGGTTTGGTGGTATGTAGCAACAATTAAAATGATGGGGTCTGATGAGATAATGGGGAGGCCTTTGTGAAGAAGTTATGGTGTGCTCATAAGATGAGTAGGCGAGATGAGCAAGGCAAAACCAGAAGGGGAGTCGAGGTTATGGGGGTTATCAGGGAGTTGAGCTTGGCTTCCTGGAGGAGCACAAAGAAGACCCATGTGGTGGGGGCACAGTGGATGAGCGCCGTGTACGAGTGCAGGGGAGGAAACAGGCAGCCAGGCTATTTAACAAGGTACCATGTTTGGGCTCTAAATTTTATCCCAAGTAGGATGGGAACCGCATTTAAGATTTGAGTCCAAAGAATGACTAGTTCTGATTTATGTTTTAAAAAATCACTGGGAAGGGTGAACATATAGACCAGGGGCCCTCAAACTACAGCCCTCAGGCCACACATGGCCCGCCAAGGACATTTATCCGACCCGCTGGGTGTTTTTGCCCTGTTTTGTTTTTTTTACTTCAAAACAAGATAAGTGTAGTGTGCAGAGGAATTTGTTCATAGTTTTTTTTAAAAAACTATAGTCCGGCCCTGCAACGGTCTGAGGGACAGTGAACTGGGCCCCTGTTTCAAAAGTTTGAGGACCCCTGCTCTAGACAGAGAACTAACAAGTATGAACAAGTCCCCACCAACATCAAACAGTAGGATCTATTTGGGATTTATAAGACATTCCATCTAACAACAAGCTGCAAGTCCGTACAAGTGTGCAGGAACAGAAATAAGATAGCTAATACTACAGTGGTTTATTTAAACGAGTCAGAGTGGAAAAAAGTGGACTGATAGGCAAGCTTTCAAATGTAAACCCACTGCCCTCAACGAGATTTAGACTCATGGCGACCCTCTAGGTTTCTGAGACGGCAATTCTCTACAGGAACAACAGACAGCCTCACTTTTCTCCCACAGTGTAGCTGGTGGACTTGAACTGCCAGACTTGTGGCTAGCTATCCAACACTTACCCAACAGCACTTCCAAGGCTCCTTAATAATCGGAGATCAAATCACTGCCATTGAGTTGACCTTATAGGACAGGGTCCCCTGTGAGTTTCTCAGACTGTAATTCTTTGGGGGGCGGGCCGGGGAAGCCCTGTCTTTCTCCCTCAATGTGGCCAGCGGTTTCAAACGGCCAACTTTGTGGTTAGCAGCCCAATGTGTACCCACTTTAATAATCTTAGGGGTTACACTTATAGGATTGGCGATAAAGTGAATATTTCCAGGCAGTTCAAGGAGTCTTCAAGACGAGTCTGATGTTCCTCGGCTTGAACAACTGCGTGCCTGGCAGTGAAAAAGGGAACAATCGAAAGAGGTATCTATTGTGTGTGTTCATGTAGAGAAGTGGCAAAGCCCAGCAGTGTAGGTTCTGACAAATTGTGTTAGAAATACCTATGAGGCTGGTCAAGTGGAAAAGTCTGATGGGTCCATAGTTCATAAAAGAGCTCTGAGTTGAGGATACGGCTTTAGAAATTGCCAGCATACAGAAACCAGAGGCTAAGGGAATAGATCCGAACACCAAGGGAGAGTGGAAGAGGAGAGAAGTCAGGGTGACAGCATGCTGAAAGGATCATTGTTAGAGGCTGCATAAAAGAAGACAGCAAAGGAGCCTAAGAAGAAACTCCCAGAGGGACAGGAAACAAACTAGACATGGAGGGAGTGAGCAATGGTTTTCACTGCCCTGCCTCATGGAGGGAGACCCAGGAGGGTAGTGGGTTATAACCTCAAGGTCAGCAGTTGAAAACCACCAGCCACTCCTTGGGAGAAAGATGAGGCTGTCTACTCATGTGAAGAGCTACAGTCTCAGAAACACAGCGGTAATTCTGCTCTGTCCTACAGGGTGGCTCTGAGTGGGCACTCACTCGAGTTGAAGGATTATGTTAAGTTGTGTTGAGCTGAAGTGAGTTCAGTAGAGTTGAGTTGAAGTCTTGTGGTCAGACAGATTGTTTGAGGGGTTACAAAAAACCCGGTACCTTTGGCTCCATGGAGGTCACTGGTGACCCAAGGCAGTCCCACAGAGTCCCAGCTATCTCACTATCTCACAATGCCAGAGAAGTGATGTGTGTGTTGACATATTTGTACACAGGTTCGGTTCTTTTGGGGGGAAATCATAGTTTGCTCTTTCAGAGAAAATAAGCTACCATCTAATTAGTCCTTTTAAAAAGCATAAGAATTACCATTTTGTGGTTAGGCCGGGGCATAACTATAGGCCAAAGCAGGATAACTTAATGTAATTAGTGTTGAAGCAGTAACTTAAAACACAAGACACAAAACCACTACCTGGAGTCTTTCTTACGAGCAAGGGATTGCTGTATATAAAAGTCACTTATTCTGTCAGCTCCTCGAATAGGAGTTGACAGAATAAGAGACTGTATAGCAAAATAGGAAAGGGGTGGTATACATACACAGGGACCAAATGCAGAAACAGAGGATTTGGCCTACACATTCACAATATCACCAATGACTACCATGGAAAAGGAATAGTTAACAATGCACAATCAGTCAAATAAAAATTCTTGCTGATTTATCCGTACTGGTTTAGAGAAGATCTGTGTCATTGAGAACGCATCCCCCACCCCCACCCCCCACTCCCCAATCAAGTTTTCAGGGAAACATTTCTGGAAATAACTCCCGAAATTCTTTCAAAATTCTGAAAGGCTCACTGAATGAAATAGTCTATAAAACCTGTTTTTAACAGAAAGGCTACACAATTACTAAGGTTGATAGGATTAAATCCAAATGGCAAAACATTAGAGCAGCGGTTCTCAACCTATGGGTCGCGACCCCTTTGGGGGTCGAACGACCCTTTCACAGGGGTCGCCCAATTCATAACAGTAGCAAAATGGCAGTCATGAAGTAGCAACGAAAATAATGTGATCGTTGGGGGGTCCCCACAACAAGAGGAACTGTGTGAAAGGGTCGTGGCATGAGGAAGGTGGAGACCCGCTGCACTAGAGTCACCTACATGAGCCCGGCAGTCAGTTGTCATTGAGTCCACTGTGATCCCTGGTGGCCCTTTGTGGGTTAGAGTAGAACTACGCTTTATAGGGCTTTCTGTGACTGCCAGGTCTTTCTTCCGAGGAACCTCAAGGTGGACTTGAACCTCCAACGTTTTGGTTCATGGCTGAACATGTTAACTGTTTGCATCACCCAGGGACTTCCCTCACATCCACACGGAATCGAAAGCAGGAGTGAAGACATGCCACATTTCTGCCACCCGTGTTATGTCAGATAGCTCTGACAGCCCGCGGTGTGCATGTAGGAAGAAACCAAACAAAAGAGAATCATCATAAACTAGCTGCCCAGAGGCTCTCCTGGCTTAGTCAACCTCCCTTCACTTGGCTTTTTCACAACTTGCCCAACTTGTTTCAAGATTCTGTGAGTTCTGTCTTACTGGGATTGGGCTACTAAGCACAAGGCTGACTCAAACCCAGCAGCCTCTGCATAGGAGGAAGATGAGGCAATCTGCTCCCATAAAGATTCGAAACCCTCTGGGGGTCACTATGAGTTGGAACTAACGGGATCGCAGTGGCAGGGGTGGGTCCTACATAGGCACCTCCCTTCCTCTCACAGGGCAAGCATCTTCTGCCAGCCCACAGCAATGTTCTGCTCAGGTGCTCTTCCTGGAAAAAGCGTCCCTCCACGTTGGTTTCACCCCTGCATTCTCTCTCTCTCTAATTTGTATTTGCACGTCTAGACAGTGGGATCACCTTCACAGCATTTCATGATGCCTTTGAGTAAAAGACATGATTTCAAAATCAATCAAATAGTAAAACTATTTCAGGCTTCATGCAGAAATGACTTATTGGAAAAAAAAAAAGGTGCCCCTTGGAATTGTCTCTTTGCCTGTCACATTTATACAAAGCCGACAAAATACAATCCAGGTAATGAGAAAATGGAAAGAGAGGTGGAAAGGAAATATGTCTTTGCTGTTTTCAAACTTGTTTCATAATACAAACATTTCCTGAAAGGCAGATGGGGAACTGGTGAATATTAAGTGAGGTGTGTTTTTTTCCCTCCCATGTTAAATGACTGATCACAAGACTATTTATAAACCCCTGACTGATGTCTCAAGCTGATAAATCAACACCAAGGGAGACGGTCTCCAGCACATTCATCATTGAAGACAAACAGCCTCCACGGAGCCTGATTATTTCTTATTCATCGCGGGCGCTTACCTTGACGCTCGCCTCTTCTCAATGTTAATAGTATCTGTGTAAGACTCCTCAATATTTAATGCTCCGGCTGGCCTGCCGCATGCTGATGAGCTACAGCCACATTCCAGAGCTGGCTGGCCCGCTCCGCAGGAAGAGGGCTCTATTTCTGATGCTGCTCTGCTTCCTCACAAATACTTGTGGCTGGCCTCGATGTCACACCATCACAGAATCATACACTTATGGGAAAGGAAGGCCAACAGAGTATCTTAGCAGACGGGTCCAAGGAGCAGAGAGCAACCTGGCCTGGTGGGCCACAAGTTGGTGTGTATGAGACGCAATTAGCTCCCAGCGGGGCCCATCAAGTAAGCAGCATGTGTATTCCAGTCAAAGACAAAACAAAACAAAGACCCAACTCACTGCCACTTAGTGGAGGGTCAGGGTAACTTCACAGGAGTAGAAAGCTCCATCTTTCTCTCATGGGACAGCTGATGGCTTTGAACTGCTGACCTTATAGTTAGCAGCCCAATGAATAACTACAGTGCCACCAGGGCTCCCGCCGCCCCAGTCAAAGACGGCAGAACTACAGCAACTGCCTACCTGTTCGTTCTCCTCTTCATCACTACTCAGCTTGAGGTCATCTTCCAGCATTCTGAAAGGAGGAACAAAGAGGGAGTGAGACTCAGTTGGCGCCAAATAAATTTGCAACTACATACAGTGAAACCTGTGACCACCTTTGTCCGGGTCTCCCCAGCGTTCCGCCTTCCACTCTCTACTTGGTGGGCAACCTTTGTGTTTTCCTTCTCCCACAGGTCTCCTGGGCCTTGCACAGGGGCCGGTTTCTCGAGCTTCTATGACAGCCTTTTGACTAGAGCAACAACGGTTTGGACGTAAGTCACTGGATTTCCTAATGCTCGCCTTCCATTCCTTCTGGTCCACGTAGGAAACCAGGGTTCTAGATCAGATAGACTGGCTGGAGAATGGGATTTAAAAACAAATGGAACCCAAATAGGGGCTAGTCCCTGCAAAGTGCTGCGTGTCTGATTATTTGTTTAGCGTCCTCCAGGTGGCGGGGGCTGTGCACGATACTGCCCTTGATGACTTGGGGGTGGGGTGGAGGGCAGGGCTCTCTTGGTAAACAGAAGTAGAGTGGTTAAAGCAATACACCTGTGTTGGGAGCCAAGGCTGCCAAAGGTCTGTGGAGCCCCCTGGCCCTGCTGTGTGCTGTGCAAGAGCTGCCTTCACCTTTCCCACAAAGCCAAAGAGGAGGTGGGGACTGTGAAGGCAGCTCCCCACCCAGCAGGGCAGAAAAGTAAGACAAAGCCAACCAAACCCCAACCGACAATCCCTCCTCTTTCAGATGATGATACAATTGTATCTGTTATCAGAAATGCTGAGTTGTTTCTTCATGAGACACTTTTCCCATGAGTTCATTACAAAAGTGATCTTACTTTGAAGCAGGAAGCGTCAACACAGTCATAAGGCAGAGGAGCTCTGTTACGGAGCGGGGGTGGGGTAAAGTGGGGGTGGTCTACTCCTGATGCATAGTAGGGGCCACAGTCAGTTTCACATGACCAAGTCAGCGTCAGAAGACCTCCTTGTCTTCCTTGAAGTGAGTTTCCAGGGATCATTCCTTAAATCGTGCCTCAAAAACCACACCCACGGCCACTGAGTCGATTCCCACTCACAGCAACCCTGTAGGACCGGGTAGAACTGCCTTTGCGGGTCTCTGAGACTGTCCATCTTTGCAGGAGTAGAAAGCCTCATCTTTCTCCCAAGGAGCGGCTGGTGGTTTCAAACTGCTGACCCAACAGCAGCCCAGTGTGTAACCCACCTGGGCACCAGGACTCCGTTTAGAAGCCTGTTACAGGCCTATTCATCCGTTCCTCTCGAGCATTTTCTTCAGTGGCTTTAGTGGCTTTGGGGAAGAACTAAGGGTTTCACCCTGGCCGGGCAGGCTGTGGGTCAGATCTGCTCCACTGTCTACGTGTTTTGGGGGCAAGCCATCCAAGTCCTGGTCCCATTCCCCTATCTGCAGAATGAGGGGCTATACTGGGCAACCTCTATGCCCCATTCCTCCTTAGGACTCAGTGAGTCTATGGAATACCCCCACCCTCCATTTCCTAAAGCAGAAACACTCTCCTATTTGTTCCAGACTGCACCATGAAGAACCCCCTAAGTCATTTATGGTGAACCATCGAAGCCTGGTTCCTCACAGCTTACCTCCATTTTGTCCTTAGAGTGAAGGCTCACTCTCCTATTATTTAAACCACAGACAAACACGTTTAAACAGCATCAGCAAGGCTGTGGGGCTCCAGCCCCCAGCGTGCTCTCCATCTGGCATGCCATTCATTTCCCTTAAACTCAGCAACGCGCACAACTTGCTTCACAGAGAAGAGACCCGTGGGTGACTTAGTGGAGCAGCAGTTGGGACCAACCTGGGGATGGGGACTGTGTTTTCTTGTCCTCGAGTCGCCAGGGACTGGCAGAGCGATGATACAGAATATATCATACATTGGCCAGCCGAGAGACACCTTCTGTAAGACTTCCCTAAGGCACCGCCCCAGAGGCACAAATGCCTTTTGGATGACAAATACCAGGCAAGCGGGACAGTTTCTTGTCCTCCTTTGAGGGGAAATACAAAAACCAAACTCCCTGCCATCAGGTTGATTGCAACTCCGAGTGACCCTATAGGACAAGACAGAACTAACGGCCTCTGTGAGTTTCTGAGACGGCTGTCTTTTTCCCGAGGAGCTGATGGTGGTTCTGAACTGCACACCTTGCAGGTAGCAGCCCAACGCATAACCGATATGCCACCAGAGCTCCACTCAGGGTAAACAGCCAGGGGCAATTTGCTTTAGCCTCAAGGACTGCCCTGTAAGCATTTGATGATCTCAGCGTGAGTGGTCCAGTGTACATGGAGGGGTGGGCCATACACCATCATTTTGAACAAGCCCTTGTGATTGGATGGAAGTCGTGTCAAGGGTGAGGCTGAGAAGTGTCATCTCTGTCCAGACAACAGTATGCACAGATTCGACACCTTCTGTCAGTCAGAGCAAAGACGCCCCACTGTCTGCTGAGGTGAGGGATCCTAGCTTGGCACCCCCTCATGCTGGCATCACTGAAGGCAACCACAACAGGAAAACCACCACAGGGTTCTATTTTAAGGCGGGAGGACCCTGTACTTTCATTTCTTGAGAGCATGTGCTACATGTGGGAAGGAGTCCCTGGGTGGTGCATATGGTTCCTGTGCTCAGCTACTGTCTGAAAGGCTGGAAATTGGAACCTGAGCAGAGGTAGCTCAGAAGAAAGGTTTAGTGATCTTTGAAAAGTGACCTATTGAGGGTCCTCTGGAGCTCAGTTTGGTTCCGACAGACATGGGGTCACCATGCACTGGAACTGACTCACTAGCAACTGTTCCCACCCAAACCTGGAAAAGCAGCTCTGTGTGAACACATGTTGTCTCTAACCCTTCCTGCCCCCCAGCAAGCCACACCTTTGCTTGACTGTCATTTCTGTGATGGGACTCATCTACTATGTTGTCATTTCCAGAAGAAAAGAAGTCAGATGACCACCTTCCTTTGCAAATGATACTTCATTACCAATTTTACCCCTCCAGGGGTTAAAGAAAGGAACCCTGGGGCATAGTGGGTTATGCACTGGTCTGTTAACTGCAAAGTCAGCAGTTTGAAACTACCAGCCATCCAGAGGGAGAAAGATGAGGCTTTGTATTCCTGTAAAGGTTTACCGCCTTGGAAACCACAAAGGCATTTCATTCTGCCAGGTAGGGTCACTGAGTCACAATGACTCAATGACACTGAGTTTTGAGAAAGTGATTTTTATTAAAGAATTAATTCATGATGCTTCTGTCCCAAGTCTTAAAACAAAGGATCAAATGTAAAATTATGTTGCATTTAAGAGAGACATTAAAGGAAGTTAAAATTCAAGCAAACTTCTGAATATCTCATAGAATAAAAAATCAAGTGCTGTTCATTACCTGTGGGAATGGAAATGGCTCATATGGGTTTGCATAGCAAACCTGGGGCGGTACTCTTACCAAAACACAAAGCCACAGTGGCTCTAGAATACAGGTCCACTGCCACACTATGTCCCCCAGCCTCTAAGAGACACAGGAACACACCAGGGTGACTAAGACTCAACACCATCAAGGGGCACACAGCCTGCCTTCTCTCATATTCTAGGAGTCACAAACAGAACCTTTCAACTCAACTTCCAAGGGCACAGGGCTAGCTGCTTCCCTTTAAGACACTCAGATGTTTGCTGCCTTCCTAAGTGGGTAACATCCAAAAAGGAACGCCATGTTTAATATTGAAAACGTCTAAGTGGCTGCAGTGTGTTTGTGGTCACAGCTGAACAGCAAAATGTGGTTAGAGAGAAGAAAAATGATGATACCACAAGCTCACAGGAACGGTCTGTAGTGGGTACGTGGTAAGCATGCACTGATGGTGGCTGCCTCTGTCTAAACGCACAAGGTGCATGTGTCTCCAAACCCACCCCCAGCCTCGTGAAACATTCGTATCATTGATCTACTTCCAAGAGGAAACAGGGTGGCATTGGAAAAAGTATGGGTATACTGAACACAAACTGCATTCAAACAAGCATAGAAGGATAAATGGAGTTCTTGGGGAGTGTGAACCATTATCATGCTCAGCTGCTAAGTTCGGGTCCACCCACGGGCATCTCAGGAGATGGACCTACTTCTGAAAAGTCAGCCATTGGAAAACTTGATGGGGTCAAGGTGGACTGGGACCCACATGAGGTTGCAGGGGTCGGAGTTGGCTTGATGGCAGCTGGTTGACATAAAAGGAGAAGTTCACCGGGCTGGGACAGGAGGCCCTGCTTAATTGTTTGCCTGTGTATTTGGGGTGGGAGTGAGGTGTGGCGGGGGGGCGGGCGAGGTGTCAAACAAAAACTACACCAAAAAATAGGCAATGGCTTGAGGCTGCTCTGATGTGCTGTCAACAGAGTTTGGAATTGGGATTGGGCATCTGTATGTTAGTGCCACTCTTGGCTTTGGCACCACACCTGTCTCGGCACCATGTGACCCTTACCTGCTTCCTCCAGTAGCCTGATGCCCACCCTCTCAGAACCATACCCCCTCACCCTGCTTCTATATTCCCTTAGCAAGTCCTCTTCCTTCTCCCCGTGTTGATTGGACACAAGCGCCCTGCAATGTGAAGCACTTTCTAGACATGACTTCATTGACTCCCCACAGCAATTCCTATGACGAAAGTACTGTTGGGGGGTCACAGGCTGAGGGGGACAGAGCACAGATTGCGGGGCCAGACTGCCCAGGGTGAATCCTAGCTCTGCCATACAAAGGAGGTGAGACCTGATACTAGCCTCAAGGGTTTTTCAGCGTAGGGATAACCCTGGCACAGGATGAGCACTCAATAAATGTAGGTTTGTCTGAATAATCCTTTTATCTGAGAGGGAGCTGTGTCCTAGACACTTATATAGAAACTTCCATTAGGGAGATGCAGAGGCATGGTGCAGGGGCGGAGTTTAGCCTGCCAATCACATGGAGGCACAACCCAGATAGATGGCTTGCTGGAGGCAGGCCCTCTTTCTCTCTGCTTCACCTTCATGCTGGTGAGCTATGCTGAGATCTTCGAGAGCCCTGGAGATGTGTCCACCGCCATGGTATCCACAAGACTTTGCCCTCACCAGGTGGTGATCTTCCAGCATTTTTTATCATTGCTTGCGGTTGCATGAGTCTGAAGAGGGATTTATGGACTAGTATCAGACTTACGGTCCAGGATCAGACTTATGGACTTATCTGGACTGGTCTGGGCTGTTTTCCTAAAATACCATTACTTCTTGATATAAAGCTCTTTCTTACATATGAGTGTCAATGGATTTGATTCTCTAGTCAATCCGGCCTAACACAAGAGGTACCTGTAAATAGGGTTGAAAAATGGAGCCATTTGCCATTCTGTCAAGGCCGTGGAGGGGACAAGTGCTTTAGGTTATGCTTGCCGCGTGGTTAACTTGTCTGACACAATGTCTCGCAGAGGGCAGAACGCATGCCCCTCAAGCTCTGTGTGGGGTCAGCCTGAGGACAATGCGAACACTGGAGGGACAGTCCAACAGAACTTTGTGACCTATGGCCAGAGAGCAGAGAACTTGGACTTGATGGTCTCTAGGCCGGAGAAAGCAGCCAATAATCTGCTGTGAGGGATGCTCCTAGTTAGTACCTAATTAGACTTCACAGTGGTGTCTAACTCAAATAATGGAGAATTGCATCAATTACAGGATCGTGACAAGATTTTAAAAATTACATGGTTGAGAGTCTTTTGTGTGTGTGTGGCTTGGGAACTGTGTTAAACAACTGATCAAACCAAACCTCAACTAAATCAAGCCACTCCCCTGGAGTCGATGCGAGTCATGGCGACCCTACAGGACAGAGTAGACTTGCTCCTTAGAGTTGCCAAGACTGCCTCGTCTTCCTCCCAGGAGTCCTTCCAGTGGTGCACCAGCTTGCTGAACCACTGCCATTGGTATGCCATCGATTCTCGGAGGCTTGTTTTTCACCTGGGACCACAGTGGGCTGTGCACTCTTCAGTACTCAACCAGTCCTTGACCACAGGCTACCTCTTGAAGTGGTTGTCTAGCGTCCAATTCTTTTGTGTACTGTGACTGTGTATCACCTCCCTCTTCTTGGGGTCCATCTTGCACCATGCAACATTTTGACCCCAGAGTCCTACATCACTGCAGCTGGAGGTTCTTTCAGTGAGAGGTAGGCTGAGTGGACACACTTATTTTGGACTTTCTAACCCCAGGCCTTTGACCGTCTCATGAGAACACATCACCTTGTATTTCGGAGTTGCCCTTTGAACTGTGTGTTCTGCTTTTTACTTCAAGGTTTCTCCCGTTTTCTTTAAATACTCTATGTCCAACAGCAAGTTTCAGACAGACACATGGGTATTTTCTCATTCTGGTCTATTAAAATGACCTTTGGCTTCCGTCATGTGTGACGTTCTTGATGTCATTCTACAACCTACCAGGTCTGTCTGTCATGAGTGAATCAAATCTGTTCCTGAGATGTCCTCAAAACTAAGGTGAGAGAGGGTTAGACAGTACCACACCCAAACCAAACCTATGTCCATCAAATCGATCCCAACTCATAGTGACCCCAGAGGACAGGTGAGAACTGCCCCCCTGTGAGTGTCTGAGACTGTAACGCTTTATAGGAGCATCTGGTGGGTTCGAACTGCTCATCTTGCCGTTAGCAGCAGTCCCATGCCCATGCCCATGCCCAGCTCAGCCACTAATTCACCAGGCCTCGTAGCGTTAGACACTAGTTTCTTCAAGTTATTGTCCCAGGCGTGTTGTGACACAGTTCCCTAAAGACTTGGTGGAAGGCATCAGAAGGCTTCGAGTGACCCGCTAGATGTCTTCAGACTTCATGCAGAGATTAAGGGCCTCATACGAACTGAAGAGAGGAAATGGGATGATGGGAGTTTAGCTCAAAACTCTAAAGGGGAAACCAGATGGAGAAACTGCTGCACCACAAACAGTAAAAATCTGTATTCAAACTCCCAAGCACTTGCTCACTTGCTTGCTCACTCACTGACACATGCATTCATTGCCTGGAGTGGTCCTCTGTGTGCAAAGCACACTGTCTCCAGGGCTGGCTCCTTCATCTATTACATTCAGATCAGAATCCTCATTGGCACCATTTAAACAGTGCTTCAAAATTGTTAAGTTCTGGCATCCTGAATGCTAACAGAACCCAAGTGCCTCGTTTGAAAGTCATCTAAAGTAACTCAGAAGGAGGCGTTCAATACAACCCTTTCCACTTTGAAAGTTGGTCATTATAATTTCCAAGCGACAGTTATTTTGTCGCTGGTGCTGACATGTTTGAGGCCCCCAGTTGATCAGGAAGCAGGAAGAACAGCCTACCCTTAACAGATGGCCAAGTGCTTCTAATGTTTATCTCCATCCTCCACAGGTATTGCAAACGGGCACATTAACTACCTCCAAATGGAATAGCAGCCATTTCACAGAGCCGTGGTTTTTAATTAATAGGATTCTCCCAAAATGACTTGTCATTTGGGGTCCTTCACAGATCCAAACCCTTTAGTCCTTTAAAGTTCATTTCATTTCATTACGTCTTAATAGGTTTCCAAAAAATCCTAAGTTTTAATTGATGTGTTTGATTTTCAGATTGGTTTCTACAGCCAATTTGTTTCTATAACCACTCTATCTCCACCCATTGAATTATAAAGCCAAAGACAAATGTTTATGAATTCCCCATGAAACATATTCATTTATGCAAATATCTAGCCTAGCAATTCACACTCTGTGATAGCCGATTCAAGATACAATTGTCCACCTTTGCAGGTAGCCCCAGGCCATCACCTCTGCGGGTGGGAAAGTTCTAAAGCACATTCCATTCTTCCCGAAGTCCACCGCTGTGCTATGGGGGGTGCTACCAGCTCTCTGAGGTTATGTTCATGAACAAGTGACCATCTTCCCCTTCGCATCTGTTCAGCCACACTTGGCTTCTGCCGTTACAGCTCTCAGGGAATCACCAAAGCTAGAGAGGCTCACACTGTGGCTTGGTGTCCAGCATGTCCCAGGCAGAGATGAAGTAACTGGGCCTAGAAACAAGTGGAGGAATCAGGCTCCGGATGACTGGGGGTCCGAGTTCTTCCGAATACCCAAGGATCTCTACATTTCCCTCTCCAGTTTGGGTTCATCAAGAGGTGGTATTTCCTCACCCATCTCTCTTCCTGGACCCCCTCCTTCAGAGGCCTTGTTCCGGTTGCCACTGGAGCCACAAATGCTCTTCTGATTCTGTTGTGTCCAACCTGGGGCCACGGTGCATTTTACCTCTTCTGCTTAGTGGGCTACATATTGGGCTGCTAACCACAAGGCCAGCAGTTTGAAACCCTCAGTGGCTCTACAGAAGACAGATGAGGCTTTCTACTCTCATCCAGAGTTTCCGTCTCAGAAACCCATGGCGGTAGTTCTAGCCTGTCCTACTGGGTTGCTATGAGTTGGTCACTGACTTTATGGCAGTGAGTTGTTTTTTTAAAAATAGATATACACACATACTTTGCTATTTCTTCAGACTTTTCTTTACTGGTTGGAAAATATTTTTATTTTTAAAAAGATGGTACTTAATAAAACAAAAAGTCATTGGTTTATGCATGCCTGCACAGTTTTATTCCAAACAAAACGGATTTATACATGTCTCTGGAATCAGTGGATGGCTGCAGACATGGTCTGTTAGGGATACCCTTGCCTCAGTCGTGTTAAACTTCAAAACCACACTCCCTGCCAGCAGGTTGATTCTGACTCACTGTGACCCTATAGGGCAGAGTGAAAAGGCTCTTGTGGGTTTCTGAGATTGTAATTTTTTATGGCAATGGAAAAGCTCACCTTGGCTTGTGGCTTTGAACTGCTGACCTTGTGGTTAGCAACCCAACTTGTAAACCAGTACACCATTAGGGCTCCTTTAGATTTTTCAGAGCACCCTCCAAAAAAAAAGGTCCAATGAAAGGAATGGCTTCCCGGGGGATCTGCTTACTGTCATTCAGTCAACTCTGGTAGTTCAAATCCAGGCAGAGAGGTCTGCTCAGAAAGTTATGGCAACTGGCGGGCTTCTCCAGGGGTCACCTTGATAGGTTTTCTTGAAGGACACAGGACACTGACTTAGAAAGAAGTTTTCCAAAAATGGAACACTGCATTGGTGAGAAAAAGACCAAGAAAATTACCCCAAATAATTTTCCCCCATTGTAACAATATGACTTTTGGGTAGCAAGAGCTGTATTATAAAAATTTCATTGGGGCACCTTACCCCATCCACTTTACAAGCCCTGACCCTATTCATACTTTTTTGGGTCCAACTGAGTCCCTTGAGCATGTCCAAACAACCGTTGTGACCTGGTATAAATGGACGAGTGTGGTATTCTTTGGAGAAGGGCTAGGGCAGTGGTTCTCAACCTTCCTAATGCTGCGACCGTTTAATACAGTTCCTCATGTTGTGGTGACCCCCCTAACCATAAAATTATTTT